>NC_079213.1:103375935-103559733 GCF_029633865.1 Lampris incognitus | reverse complement strand
AGGTAATAGTGCAGTTGAAGTAATACTGGAGAGGGCTGAGTAGTTAAAGTAATACTGGAGAGGTAATACTGCAGTTAAAGTAATACTGGAGAAAGTAATACTGGAGAGGGCTGAGCAGCTAAAGTAATACTGGAGAGGTAATACTGCAGTTAAAGTAATATTGGAGAGGTAATACCGCAGTTAAAGTAATACTGTAGAGGTAATACTGCAGTTAAAGTAATATCAGAGAGTTAATACTGAAGTTACAGTAATATTGGAGAGGTAATACCGCAGTTAAAGTAATACTTTAGAGGTAATACTGCAGTTAAAGTAATATCAGAGAGTTAATACTGAAGTTACAGTAATATTGGAGAGGTAATAGTGCAGTTGAAGTAATACTGGAGAGGGCTGAGTAGTTAAAGTAATACTGGAGAGGTAATACTGCAGTTAAAGTAATACTGGAGAAAGTAATACTGGAGAGGGCTGAGCAGCTAAAGTAATACTGGAGAGGTAATACTGCAGTTAAAGTAATATTGGAGAGGTAATACCGCAGTTAAAGTAATACTGGAGAGGTAATACTGCAGTTAAAGTAATACTGGAGAAAGTAATACTGGAGAGGGCTGAGCAGCTAAAGTAATACTGGAGAGGTAATACTGCAGTAAAAGTAATATTGGAGAGGTAATACTGCAGTTAAAGTAACATTGGAGAGGTAATAGTGCAGTTAAAGTAATACTGGAGAGGGGTGAGCAGTTAAAGTAATACTGGAGAGGTAATACTGCAGTTAAAGTAATACTGGAGAAAGTAATACTGGAGAGGGCTGAGCAGCTAAGTAATACTGGAGAGGTAATACTGCAGTAAAAGTAATATTGGAGAGGTAATACTGCAGTTAAGTAATACTGTAGAGGGCTGAGCAGCTAAAGGCTAAATTCACTGATTCTGACCCTCACCTGTGTGTATCAGCAACATGCACAGCATATGAAACACCCCCTCTCCCGCTCCGTCTTTCGACAGAGACCACCGAGAGGCCTTTATAAAACACAGTCACCATCTGCCCGGGCCGGAGGAAGTAGTGGACTTGCAGAACTCGAAGCCATTCGTCAAGTTAATTTGCTGTTTGCAGTTCGCCTGCTGTCGCCTCACCACCCTCACCACCACTGGGGAAAACAAGACGGACGATTGTGCCGCCATGGCTCATTTTTTTTGTTTGTTAAAAAAACAACACACCTGCTCCAAGCACATGTAAGAGGTCATCCTGCGTCCTGCGGGTCCAACTAAACACACACAGCTCCTGTCAGCATCGCCACAATGAACATTACACCGCACCACCACGCCGCCTTGGCCGTGACTCGAACCATGACCTCCGTCTGATGGGCAATGACAAACCCTCTGAGGCATCAGCGCTGGTGCCACGCTCGGGTCAGGGTTAGACCGCGGCTAATGTTCCTCGGACGCTGACCGAAGGCCCCGGTACCCAGCCGGTGACAGCTGGCGGAAGTGTGGATCAGTTGGGTCATTCTAGCTCAAATTATAAACAGACTAGGAACTCGCATAGCCTAAAATACATCCTGTCCTGCAGCCACGTGCCGGTCTGTTCCGCATGAAGCTTCCCTCGTGGTCTGCCTCCCCCCCCCCCCGGTAAACCAGGTCTGCCTCCCCCCAGTAAACCAGGTCTGCCCCCCCCCCCCCGTGTCAAGATTCATACACGACAGCCGGGTTCACAAAACTGATCTGGGTATTCACTGTTCGATCATGGCTGTTTGTGCGAAAGCCCTTTTTCTGAACACACACACACTTTCTGAATACACACACACACACTTTCTGAATACATGCACACACACACATTCTTTCTTAATATATACACACACACACACACACACACACACACACACACACCTGACATAACCATGAGAGACCATCTCTCTGTCTTCCTGAAAAGGATGATCGATGCCACAGACAGTTGGCAAAATTCGTGCGGCGTCCTGAGTTTCCTCACTCGGCTACCGGCGGGTAGTGATTTAACGAGTGGCGGGGAAGGAATCGATCCTTTCCCACCGACAAAGGGCAGGAATCAAAACAAAGCCTATTATTTGGTGCCGCGCTGCCTGATACTGGAGCATCCCTAGAGAACAGATAAGAGTCTTTCAGAGACGAGAGACAGAGACTGCGTGTGTGTTCAGAAAGTGTGTGTGTGTGTGTGTGTGTGTGTGTGTGTGTGTGTGTCTGTGTGGCGAGAGAATAGCATACCTATCAGTACAACTATGCAATGCAACTGCAGTGCAAGCTTGACTTGGCATAACAGTGTGTGAGAGTACGCAAGCACAACTGCAGCTTCCAGCTGTGGGTCTTCTCTGCTCCGTCTGATGGACCTTCTTCTTGGACGTGGAAAGTCCACCCATGCGTGAGAGGGTAACTCATCAGCCGGGTGTGGGCACAGAGAAATCCAGTGCACTGCACAATTCACACACATGAGAGAGAAGTTGCCTGTGGCCGGGAGATGGTTATTACGCACAATCTGTATCATAATTAATGCACAATTTGTCTATAGGGGGGGATTATTATTCACATCTTTATGTGTGTAGGCGAGTGAGAAGCGGTATGGTAGGTGACAGGATGCACACATTGCAGTTGACCGTTTAATTAGTTCTCGATCCTGTGATCTGGTTCTCATATGGCCCTAAAGACCTCCAAGCTAGACTGTTCATGCATGTTTAGATAGCATGAATAAGCGTGAAATAACAGTGGAAGGTTAATATATACAGTCATAACAACAAATGGCCAAGTATTATAAACCCCATGGAAAACGTGTGTGTGTGTGTGTGTGTGTGTGTGTGTGTGTGTGTGTGTTGCCATATTGGATTCCAGTGAATGAAGTGTTCTGACAAAAAGTAAAAAATCTTCGGCACATTAAATCATTACAAGAGATCGCTGCACTAGTGCCTCCTCTGGTCGGTTGGGGTGCCTGTTTTGGGGGGAGGGGGAACTGGGGGGAATAGTGTGATCCTCCCAAACGCCATGCCCCCCTGGCGAAACGCCTCACTGTCAGGTGAAAAGAAGTGGCTGGCGACTCCACATGTAGCGGAGGTAGTCTGTGGTAGTCTGCAGCCCTCCCCAAATCGGCAGAGGGGGTGGACCAGTGAGTGGGACGCCTCAGAAAAGTGGGGTAATTGGCCGGATACAATTGCCCAGATAACAAAATTGCTGTGGCCCTGACCCGTCCCACATCCACACTTTCATCCGGCCCACATACCACGTGGAATGATGGCTCTTGGGCGGTCCGCTCCTGTTTGCCAGATCTGGGCCAGAACCAAGCCAAAGGTGGCCCATATGTGTTTTGTGATATTTGGGCCATATTCACCATTTACCACACGGGCCACTTCAGGGTCACATCCATTTTGTCAGGGCCAGAAGAAGGCCATCAGTGCCGCATCATCGCCTGAGGTGGCCCACATCCAGATGCTATCTGGGCAGAAAAGTGGGGTAATTGGCCGGACAAAGGGGGGAAAAATACAGGGGGGAAACCCCCCGCCCCCCAAAAAAAACATTACAAGAAAAGGTGTCCAACAGAAGTTTTGGAAATTAACGCCACGCACCACAGTTTCCCGTGCAGTCGACAAGCTCCTCCCTACTAATCGCCTGCGCTCTCAGCGGAGGTAATGCGATGTCCACCGGCATCAATATTGATGAGGAAAAACATAAGAAGTGGTGTAGGATGCTGGTCGCCCCTTGAGCTGGGTTGTGTGTAACACGTATGTCAAAACTGACACACTTTGTACATGATCTGTTTCCCCTATATGCATGTTTCATGAGCAGCGGGCTGGGGTTCATGTTCACCTTTCGGCATCGCCATACCTGCGAGGCATCATGATGGCTCCGCTAGTGTCCTAAGGCTTTGCACACGTATCATGTGTCCCTCCGACACAGGGATGCGTTTCTGGCCCATTCAGCTCTGTTACGATTCACTGCATGCCTGCAGCGTATATGAAGGTCTTCACCCGCAGTAGGACGTCCACCCTTTTAGCACGAGGACGTCTGGGATAAAGACAAAAGATGATCAGGCCTTTGGACTGTGCATACTCTTCTTCCAGCAGCCAAAAGCCTCTTTTATCTTGCATGCAGTGTTTACTGTTTTGGCTCACTAATTAAAGCTGATATCTGTGATTTCCCTCTAATATAATCATTCCTAATCCTGTCGTTCCTCATCACTCCCAATGAAAATCTTAGCATCTTCAACTCTGCCACCTCCAGCTCCGCCTCCTGTCTTTTCGTCAGTGCCACTGTCTCCAAACCATATAGCATAGCTGGTCTCACTACCATCTTGTAAACCTTCCCTGGTTCCCTTCTGTCACAAATCACTCCTGACACTCTTCTCCACCCACTCCAGCCTGCCTGCACCCTCTGCTTCACCTCTCTTCTGCACTCTCTGTTACTTTGAACAGTTGACCCCAAGTATCTAAACTCATCCACCTTTGTCACCTCTACTGCTTACATCCTCACCATTCCGCTGCCCTCCCTCTTGTTCACACACATATATCCATCTTGCTCCTATTGACTTTCATTCCTCTTCTCTCCAGTGCATACCTCCACCTCTCCAGGCTCTCCTCAACCTGTTCCCCTCTCTCACTACAGATCAAAATGTCATCCGCGAACATCATCGTCCATGGAGACTCCTGCCTGATCTTGTCCATCAACCTGTCCATCACCATTGCAAACAAGAGAGGGCTCAGAGCCGATCCTTGATGTAATCCCACCTCCACCTTGAACCCATCTGTCATTCCAACTGCACACCTCACCATCGTCACACTTCCCTCATACAAACCCCAATTTCAATGAAGTTGGGACGTTGTGTAAAACGTAAATAAAAACAGAATACAATGATTTGCAAATCCTTTTCGACCTATATTCAATTTAATACACTACAAAGACAAGATATTTAATGTTCAAACTGATAAACTTTGTTTCTTTGCAAATAATCACTTATTTTGAATTTGATGCCTACAACACGATCCAAAAAAGCTGGGGCAGGGGCATGTTTGCCACTGTGTTACATCACCTTTCCTTTTAACAACACTCAATAAGCGTTTGGGAACCGAGGACACTAATTGTTGAAGCTTTGTAGGTGGAATTCTTTCCCATTCTTGCTTGATGTACGACTTCAGTTGCTCAACAGTCCGGGGTCTCCGTCGTCGTATTTTGCGCTTCATAATGCACCACACATGTTCAATGGGAGACAGGTCTGGACTGCAGGCAGGCCAGTCTAGTACCCGCACTCTTTTACACGTGCAGAATGTGGCTTGGCATTGTCTTGCTGAAATAAGCAGGGACGTCCCTGAATGTACCTTTCAGCATTAATGGTGCCTTCACAGATGTGCAAGTTACCCATGATGCCATGGGCACTAACACACCCCCATACCATCACAGATGCTGGCTTTTGGACTTTGCGCTGATAACAATCTGGATGGTCCTTTTCCTCTTTAGCCCGGAGGACATGACGTCCATGATTTCCAAAAACAATTTGAAATGTGGACTCGTCAGACCACAGCACACTTTTCCACTTTGCGTCAGTCTATCTCAGATGAGCTCGGGCCCAGAGAAGCCAGCGGCGTTTCTGGGTGTTGTTGATATACGGCTTTCGCTTTGCATGGTAGAGTTTTAACTTGCACTTGTAGAGGTAGTGACGAACTGTGTTAACTGACAATGGTTTTCCGAAGTGTTCCTGAGCCCACGTGGTAACATCCTTTACAGAAGGATGTCGGTTTTTAATGCAGTGCCGCCTGAGGGATCGAAAGTTACGGGTATTCAATGTTGGTTTTTGGCCTTGCCGCTTATGTGCAGAGATTTCTCCAGATTCTCTGAATCTTTTGATGATATTATGGACTGTAGATGATGAAATCCCTAAATTCCTTGCGACTGTATGTTGAGAAACATTGTTCTTAAACTGTTGGACTATTTGCTCACGCAGTTGTTCACAAAGTGGTGACCCTCGCCCCATCCTTACTTGTGAACAGCTGAGCCTTTCGGGAATGCTCCTTTTATACCCAATCATGACACTCACCTGTTTCCAATTAACCTGTTCACCTGTGGAATGTTCCAAACAGGTGTTTTTTGAGCATTCCTCAACTTTCCCAGTCTTTTGTTGCCCCTGTCCCAGCTTCTTTGGAATGTGTTGCAGGCATCAAATTCAAAATGAGTGAATATTTGCAAAAAACAATAAAGTTTATCAGTTTGAACATTAAATAACTTGTCTTTGTAGTGTATTCAACTGAATATAGGTCGAAAAGCATTTGCAAATCACTGCATTCTGTTTTTATTCACGTTTTACACAACGTCCCAACTTCATTGGAATTGGGGTTTGTACATATCCTGCACCACTCCTACATACTTCTCTGCCACTCCTCACTTCCTCATACAATACCACACCTCCTCTCTCGGCACCCTGTCATATGCTTTCTCTGAATCTACAAAGACACAATGTAACTCCTTCTGGCCTTCTCTATACTTCTCAATCAACATTCTCAAAGTAAACATCACATCTGTGGTGCTCTTTCGTGGCGTGAAACCATACTGCTGCTCGCTGATCATCACCTCTTCTCTTAACCTAGCTTCTATCACTCTTTCCCATATCTTCATGCGTGGCTGGTCAACTTTATACCTCTGTAGTTGCTACAGTTCTGCACATCACCCTTATTCTTGAAAATCTGTATCAGTTCACTTCTTCTCCACTCCTCAGGCATCCTCTCACTTTCCAAGATTGTGTTAAACAATCTAGTTAAAAACCCCACTGCCATCTCTCCTAAACATCTCCATGCCTCCACAGCTCTGTCATCTACACCAACCGCTTTTCTACTCTTCATCCTCTTCACAGATGCCCTCACTTCATCTTTGCTAATCCACCGCACTTCCTGATTCACTATCCCACATCATTCAACCTTTTCTCTCTCTCTCGCTCTCATTCTCTTCATTCATCAGCCCCTTCCACCTTCTCAGCACACTCTCCTCAATTGTCAGCACATTTCCATCTCTATCGTTCATCGCCCTAACCTGCTGCACATCCTTCCCAGCTCGGTCCCTCTGTCTGCCACTAGGTGCAAGTCCTTTTCTCCTGCCACCTCTCTCTTCCCCTTATGCCGCATCCAATTGTACCCCTGTCTAATTTCTTCATCTTGCATTCTTTGCCAACCTCTTCCTCTGTTTACCTTCCTGTACTTCTTCATTCCATCACCGAGTCTCCTGGTCTTCCTTCCTCTGTCCAGATGTTACACCAATTATACCTTCGTAACTGTCCCCCTAGCTATTTCTGCAGTGGTTGCCCAGCCATCTGGCCACTCTTCACTACCACGCAGTGCCTGTCTTAACTCCTGTCTAAACTCCACACAACAGTCTTCCTTCTTCAACTTCCACCATTTGAGCCTTGGCTCTTCCTTCACTCGCTTCCTCTTCTTGAGCTCCAAAGTCATCCTACAAACCACCATCCGATGCTGCCTAGCTACCCTGTCACCCCTTTGCAGTCTCCAATCCCTTTCAGATTGCACCTCCTGCATAAGATATAGTCCACCTGTGTGCACGTTCCTCCACTCTTATACGTCATCCTGTGTTCCTCCCTATTCTTGAAATATGTATTCGCAAGAGCCACTTCCATCCTTTTCGTAATCACCTCCCCATCACCTCTGTTTCCTTCACCAAAATGCCCATTTAAGTCCACTCTAATCACCACTCTCACCTCTTTGGATACACTCTCCACCACTTCATCCAACTCACTCCAGAATTCTTCTTTCTCTTCCATCTCACACCCAACTTGCGTGGCTTCCTTCTGTCTGCGGTGCATCTGCGGCACATTTGCATCGCAGCGATCAGGGTGTCTTCGCGGGCGGTGTCTGACACAATGCCGAAAGGCGGGCTGTTGGAGGGGACTGGGTGCGGCAGTGAGCTGGCGACTCATGCTGGGCCCTTCTCATGAATCTCCCCAGCTACTCCTGCCCACGCTCCTGCCCCCACCCCCCAGTCCCTCCCCGCTCCCCCTCTCAGCCCTTTGCCCACTGTTTAGTGTTTTTCAAAATTATGCAGTGGGTGGAGTTAGGCTCAACGCTGGGGGAGAAGTTACACTTTAATAGATATTGTTATATATGCCTGATTTTCTACTTTAAAACCTGTTCATCTCCTTGTGCCTTAACGTTGAGAATCCCAAAATCCTGGTAAATTCGGACTTAACTGGATATGAGTAAAACTTGGAAGTAAACTCAAGGAGGCTATTTAAGGTGAATTTTCAAGACGGGTGTCTTGGGGACAGAAGAGAGTGGGGAAAACAAGTTGGATTCTTGTGATTTTAGTTTCTTTGTCTGGTGTGAGAAAAAGGGAGAATCCTTCACCAAATCCTCACAACTCCTAAAGGCAGGCTGTCAGGCACTGTGACAAATGCCCCGAAGTTACGATGGAAGTTTTAATAGTACATGGAAGAGCAATCACAGACCCTGTCTTCCAACTTTATATGAAGTTCAGTGTTTGGTTTCTCCAAAACCTTTGGGAATATGCCGTTCCACACACTGGCTTCTCAACACTCCGTATTGAAAGGTGAGAGATTGAGTGGGCTTACAGAACTTCTCTGTCTAGCCAAGAACATCAATTAGAGCCATAGGAGTAACCTTGGTCTGGTCCTATTGCTTTATACAGTATATTTTCACTACGAGAGCACACCAGGCCGATTTGTTGTTTAGCAACCCATCCATCCACCGTCTGTGAAAGGGGAGCTCAAAGTCATGTAAACCCCCCGGTAGGGCAGTCCATCTGATTCACGCTCTCTCTCAAGTGCTGTGAGTGTGTGTGTGTGTGTGTGTGTGTGTGTGTGTGTGCACGAGCACATGTACATCATGCTGTATACGTATGTAAATGTGTATGCATACAGAATGCGTGTTTGGCTGTGTGTGTATGTGTGCTTCTGAGTGTGAGAGAATGTGGGAGTGTGTTTGTGTCTATGTGAGTGAGAAAGACATTCAGAGAGAAGGAAAGAGAAATAGGGACGATACAGAGCGTGTTAATGATTGTGTGTGTGTGTGTGTGTGTGTGTGTGTGTGTGTGTGTGTGTGTGTGTGAGTGAGAGAGAGAGAGAGAGAAGACTCACAGATGGACAACACGGTTTTGGACCTCGGAACGGCTTTGATTCCGAGTAGGAACAGAAACATGGAAGCAGTCCGTTCAGAGGGGGAGGGACAGAAGCTGGGTTTGCATATATGGCCGAAAGAAGAAACCATCTGTGAATGAAGGGGCTTTGGATCCACCAGGGAAGGAGAAAGTGCTTGACTGAGGAAGCATAAGGGGCCCTGCATCCATCAGGGCTTGTTGAGAAGTGGGTCAAATCAGTCAGATGAAGCCCAGCAGGTTTAATGTCAAGGTGCGGATGCAGAGGAGGTAGGTTCAAGCACTGTAGTAGAAGGGGTAGTTAGCCAGGTAAGAATATTAGTGGGCAGAAACCTATGGTGAGATGGCCCCGGATTTCTGAGATTAAGGCACAGAATTGTATTAACTGCAATTCAATTGGAGTACTGTGCAAACTGAAGGGTACAGCTGAGAGTAAATCAAAGAAATTACGTGAAATGATTCTTGACTATGGTGTGGGCAATACACCTTGTTCAGTGTTAACACCCCACAATTTATCTTCTCTTTTTGGTCTTTATGCATGGTCAATAACGCAGGTAAGGAAATCACAGAACATTGAATCAGTTCATCTGGACACAATATTTACTGGGAGATAGTCTTCTCCCAATAAACATTGTGTCCAGATGAACTGATTCAACTTTCTGTGCCTCCACAAGTTAGCCAAGGCTAGCATGATGCTGCAGCCATCTAATGTTGTGAATTTGAGTGGTCATTTTAAGACCGTACAGTCGTTACTTAATGTTGGTTAAGGTCTTTTCTCTCCATATTACTTTGTGTATTACTACACAGTTACTTCACTTACTGCTAGCTCTTAGCAGAGGGCGTCGGTCCATCGCAGCACAGCAAATCAAAACAAAGACTTAGGGGCATCCGGGCAGCGGTTCCAATCCCCGTGTTACCTCTGGCCTGGTCGGACATCCCTACAGACACAATTGGCCGTGTCTGCGGGTGGGAAGCCGAATGTGGGTATGTGTCCTGGTCGCTGTACTAGCGCCTACTCTGGTCGGTTGGGGCGCCTGTTCGGGGGGATGGGGAACTTTGGGGAATCGCGTGATCCTCCCATGCGCTACGTCCCCCTGGTGAAACTCCTCACTGTCAGGTGAAAAGAAGAGGCTGGCAACTCCACATGTATCGGAGGAGGCATGTGGTAGTCTGCAGCCCTCCCCGGATCGGCAGAGGGGGTGGAGCAGTGACCAGGATGGCTCGGAAGATAACAGTAATTGGACGGGTACAATTGGGGAGAAGAAAAAAAAGGGGGGGGGGTAATAATAATTTTTTTTAAAAAAGACTTAGAGGGAATTCATTATTAATAACAATGACCAAATGAATTCGCTAAGATAGACTGCTGTAGCGTCACATTAGCTTTACCTGAACCGTGAGATTTTTTTCTTATTTATACCGAACAAGGATTGTGGACTGGTCCTCCATTACCTGCATTGAATTGTAGTTCGATTACAAAGCGGAAGCTGCGTGTCCAGTATGAATGAAATATGGATGACTGTGAAAACAAACCCTAACCAGAGCATTGGTATGGTAATCCAGCGCTGAGCATCATCATTTGTGACACAGGAAACTGCAACTGGACATTCAGACATGTCCCAATAACAACAGGCCTGGATGTGTCGGTCACTTGCAGCAGCCGTTTGTATAGAGCTTATTGTCCAACATTGATTTACAGTCACGAGTTGGGGGGCGGTGCAGTGTTTTGAACTGGATCAAAATGTTTAATTTTTTTTTTTTTACTCCTGTTATACTGGATCACATGACTGACTGACAGAGCCATTCATATAGAATGATTTATGGGGAGATGGACGGCCAAACACTAATAGCACTTCAGAGCCTTTCGGTTTGCTTTTAGGACTTATGTAGATGGTCCTCCGACCAGAAAGTGTTTCTGTGAGTTCCCCACTCATTTGTCACATTTGATACGGTGACTTAGCATACATTCAGATGTTTTAGGGGTCAGGGAAGGGCTGAGACCATTAATTTCAGACACAGTGCATGCTACTGAATTTTATGCCAGACTTAACAAAAAAACGTCCTTTGAACCAAAGTGGAGGGGACAACATCTCATCAGATTCGGCCGAAGGATCTTACTATTTATCAGATTCACTCAGGGTTTCTACAGCTTATCTTATCTCTAATAAGTACAAATGCTTCCCTGTCTCTCTCAGTACTTTTTCTTCTTTCAAGTCTCGGGTTTTCTTTAAAATGGCCAGCATCCTATACTCTGTATTTAAAGCTATAGACCGCCTAAGGCTAACACTAGTTTTAATCAAGAATTTTCTGAACTTCTTGCTTTCATTAAGGGCAAATATGATAGAGTTCTTATCCTTGGTGATTTTAACATTAAATGTTTGTTGCCCCCCCCCCATGTCTTGTTTTACCGCTGATTTGAGTCTTTTAATCTTGAACAAGCTGTTAAAAAAATCAACTCACAATAGGGGGCATACTCTTGATATTCTGTTGTCTTATAGTGTTAGATTGTTAGATTTTAATGTCTCTGAGGGCAAAAGCTTGCTTTCTTGATTTTCAGAATGAATACAGACCATATTTGGCCTGTCCAGGGTGTCTCCCCGCCTGCCACCCTATGACTGTTGGGATAGGCTCCAGCATCCCCGCAACCCTGAGAGCACGATAAGCAGTTTGGTTTGGATAATGGATGGATGGATGATCACAAAAGCTGTGATTTTCCACACCTTGCTCCTGCTTCCTGCTCAGAAGCCATCAATCTGTATCCACTCTCGGTCTTTTAATTCCATGTCAGCTAGCACTTTTAGCAAAACGTTTTTAGTAGCTCCTGCTAGTAGTACCCTTAATAAGAAGGATCGCTCTGCAAATGATTTGTTGGATAATTTTACTAGAACTTGTCGGGTGATCCTTGATGACATTGCCCCTATCAAAGTTAAACGAGTCAAACATAACAGCCCTCCTCTAGCGTAATGACGATACAGGGATCTTAAGAGGCAATGCAGGAAAGCTGAGAGAAAATGGAAGAAGGATAAATTCAAGGTATCTCTTGATATACTGAAAAGTCTGATGCTAACTTATCAAAATGCAGTTAAGGAAGCAAGAGGAAGCAAGGCATTCCTACTTCTCCAATTTGACTGCTGGTAGCTGCCACAACCCCAGGATTTTATTTTCAGGCACTAAATTTAGTGCTTAACCCCCCCCCCCGCCCCCCCGCCAGCCTTTGGAAGCATCCATTGAAAAATCCGAGCGGTTCCTCCACCACTTCATTAATAAAATAATGACATCAGAATCCATATTACACCTATGATGACCAAAAAAAAACCATCTGCACTGAACCCAATGCCAGTTTGACTTATTTTGAACAAATCTCTCAAGTGAGAGATTAAAGACAGTCAGCCAATAAATTCTCTCCATTACCACCTGCCCACTGTCTACCAGTTGGTTCCCATATAGTTTTAAACATGCAACAGTCCGACCTCTCCTGCAGAAGCCCAGTCTCGACCCTCTTGTTTTAAGCAACTGACAGATTTCAAATGTACCTTCTTTTTTTTTTTAATCTAAAATCTTAGAGAAGTCGGTTGCTTCCTAACTAATTGCACACATGAATAACTGTAGCATCTTTGACCAATATCAATCAGGATTCCGTGCCCACCACAGCACAGAAATAGCTCTTACAAATGACTTACTGCTTGCCGCAGACTCTGGTGCTTGTTCAATGTTAATCCTGCTAGTCTTGAGTTCCGCTTTTGATATGGTCGATCATGAAATCCTTTTAAATCACCTGGAAAACTGTGTGGGCATTAAGGACACTGCAGTTGCCTGGTTCCGATCTTATCCGACAAATTTTTTTCTGTTGTAATGGAAGAAATCTCCTCACGCCCATTCCCCCTTGCATGTGGTGTTCCCCAGGGGTCAATTCTTGGTCCAATATTATTTTCCATTTACATGCTTCCCTTGGATCAGATCATCCGCAATCATAATTTTAATTTTCACTGTTATGCGGACAACATCCAACTTTATGTCCCACTTGCTGTAGTGACACAGACGAACTTCACCATGTTATGACTTATATCTCCAATAGTAAATGCTGGACGTCACAAAACTCCCTCCAGCTCAATTAGTTCAAATCTGAGGTCCTTTTATTCGGTCCCCCCTAACCTGGCCGGCAACCTGAAAAATAATCTTGAGAACCTGTCTGCCAATGTCAAGCACTCCGCCTGTAATTTGGGTGTATTCTTTGACTCTTAGCTCTGTTTTGACACAAAAATCACCAAGGTAGTACAGTCTTGCTTTCTTCAAATCAGGAACATCGCAAAAATTACAAATTTTCTATCTCAAACTGACCTTGAAAATGTCATCCATGCATTCATTTCATCATGTCTAGATTATTGTAATTCCCTGTATTCAGGGCTCAGTCAAAAACCCATCTCCCGCCTCCAGCTCATCAGCAGCCAGATTAACAAATTCCAAGAGACAAGACCATATCCCTCCCATTCTTGAAAGCAACACTTCACTGGCTACTGGTTAGGTATAGGATTGATTTTAAACCTTTGCTAGTTACTTTTAAAGCTCTACATGGCCTTACTCCTACCTTTATCACAGATTTACTCATATCGCATGAGCCTATTCGCTGCCTGCACTCTGAAGGTAGGACCTTATTCACTGTTCCCTCAGCCAGCCTTGTTACAAAAGTCGACCTGGCATTTTCTGTTAGAGCCCCACAGCTGTAGAACTCACTACCCGAGGAAATTAGGTTAGATAACTCAGTGCCTTCTTTTAAATCACCTCTAAAACTTACATTTACAGTAAGGCTTTTTAGAGTAAATCTGTTGTTGGCCAATTTTATATTTCTCTTTTATCAATTTTATTTTCCCTTCTTTTAATCACACACTTTGTTTTATTGGCTTCAATGTTCTATGTTTTAATTATGTTCTTGTGATTTTTATTCTGTTTTAAATTGTTCTGTAAAGCGGATTAAATCTTATGCTTTGTTTTTATCGTGTTTTTTTTCCCTTATCTTTACTGTGTGTACCATTTTATCTTGTATTGTAAAGCACCTTGTAACGTTGTTTTGAAAGGCGCCGTATAAATAAAGTTTATTATTATTATTATAAAGTTAAAAAAATACTTTTGAAGTAACAGTGACTACCTTGTCATAGTAGTCAGTTGTGATAGTTTCATCTTTTGTGGAGATGGTGAAAAGTCACCACACCACAGAGCGGTCCCAAGAGTAGGACCCATAGGACACAGATTGTATGTGTGTAATGCTACATCATATTTAATCAACTTAGTAAAGATCCGTTTTGAACTTCTTTGTAATGTGGCAAAGTGTTTAAAATGTTACCTATAACATTCTCTCTCAGCCCAGGAACTCAAGCCATGTTCTGACGCCCCCAAAATATATTTAAATAGTTAAATTAATATCAGAAACATGTGACGACTAGTCGACAAATGACTTGAAGTCACGACTATTAGTCGACTGGGGAAACCTTTAGTCAGAAGCAGCCCTAAAAAATAGGTTAAATTCCAGAGGGGGCATCTGGGTTGCGTAGCGGCCGATTCCGTTGCCTACCAACACAGGGATCGGTGGTTCGAATCCCCGCGTTACCTCCGGCTTGGTCGGGCGTCCCTACAGACACAATCGACCGTGTGTCTGGGTGGGAAGCCGGACGTGGGTATGTGTCCTGGTCGCTACACTAGCGCCTCCTCTGGTCGGTTGGGGCACCTATTTCGGGGGGAGGGGGAACTGGGGGGAATAGCCTGATCCTCCCACATGCTACACCCCCTGGCGAAACTCCCCACTGTCAGGTGAAAAGAAGCGGCTGGTGACTCCACATGTATTGGAGGAGGCATGTGGTAGTCTGCAGCCCTCCCCGGGTCGGCAGAGGGGGTGGAGCAGCGACCGGGACGGCTCAGAAGAGCGGGGTAAATGGACAGGTACAATTGGGGAGGGGGAAAAAAAGGGGGTGGGTAGATTAAAATCAAGCCAAGCTTTTCCTGCCGACAGCTCTTTTAGTGTCCGTACTAAGAAGGTGTTAATCTGAGATGCATCCCGCCATTACGGTACAACCGGCTGCGATTTAAGCAGTGAAGGAAAACAAGCACTTTTACATCGTTGTCTCCGCCAAGCGGCAGCCTGGAGAGTAATGTGTGTGTGTGGGGGGGTTAAATGTTTTGGGGGGGGTTCATGACAGCAACACTTTTTAAAAAATTTTAAACATTTTTTGGGGGGGTCCCCCCCCCTTCCCAATTACCCCACTCTTCCGAGCCATCCCGGTCGCTGCTCCAGCCCCTCTGCTGATCTGGGGAGGGCTGCAGACTACCACATGCCTCATGTGGAGCTGCCACCCGCTTCTTTTCACCTGACTGTGAGGAGTTTCACCAGGGGCACGTACTGTGTGGGAGGATCACACTATTCAGTTCCCCTCCCCCCCCCAAACAGGCGTCCCGACCGACCAGAGGAGGCACTAGTGCAGCAACCAGGACACATACCCACATCCGGCTTCCCACCCACAGACACAGCCAATCGTGTCTGTAGGGACGCCCGACCAAGCCAGGGGTAACACGGGGATTCGAACTGGCGATCCCTGTGTTGGTAGGCAACGGAATAGACCACCACGCTACCCGGACGCCCCCCACAACACCTCTTGTAGTCCGCCATGCTCAATAATCCAGGTAGGAAAAGCGGAGGGCGTCTCTGACTCGTGTTTTTGACAGCGGTGCTGCACTCGAGCTTCACGTTGCTTGACAGCTGCTGACTTGCTCAGACATGAGAGGGTCGATGGCAGATGTCCAAGAGTTTCTCTCGGGTCCACTCATAGTGAACTATCCACATCATCTTTCCCTCTACCCTGCCGGGCCTGCCGGGGAATCTGTCCTGTGACGGAATCATAAACTGCTTTAAAAAGAAAGAAAAAAAAGTTCAAAATTGCACACTGCTGCGCATGACTCACCTGTCACTCCTCCGTGACGCCTGTCAGTATACATTTCCTGTTGTCAGCCAGGGAAACGCCATTCTGCCTTTCACTGCAGAGAAACCCGAGACGACAGGTGGGAGAAAAAAAGTTTCCTTTCTGAAGGTACGGGTGTGAAAAATGAAATCCAGCATCTCCATCTGAGGAGTTGTAATTTCACATGAGTTTTAGGGCTTCAGTGAACAAAATCAGCAAAGTTAGGCAACATTTTCACGACTTTTTGGATGAAAAAAAAAGAGAAAAGAAAATCTTGAACCGTAGCTAAAAATGTACATTTTTCCAGATGAGCTGTCGTGACACACACAGGGTGAAATGTTTGTGTGCCAGATGTAATGTGGCCACATTACATCTGGCACACAAACATTTCACCCTGTGGGGCCAAGGTCAATCCTGTGCGTTTGTGCCCCTCTGTGAAATTGAACAATTCACCTTTAAGATACTTGGGAATGTTTAAAAATGTGTGTCTTGGGCGTCTGGATACCGTAGCGGTCTATTCTGTTGCCCACCAACACAAAGACCGCCAGTTCGAATCCCCGTGTTACCTCCGGCTTGGTCGGGCGTCCCTACAGGCACAGTTGGCCTTGTCTGTGGGTGGGAAGCCGGATGTGGGTATGTGTCCTGGTCACTAGCGCCTCCTCTGGTCAGTCGGGGCACCTGTTCAGGGGGGAGGGGTAACTGGGGGGAATAGCATGATCCTCCCACACGCTACGTCCCCCTGGTGAAACTCCTCAGTGTCAGGTGAAAAGAAGCGGCTGGTGACACCACATGTATGGGAGGAGGCATGTGGTAGTCTGCAGCCCTCCCTGGATCAGCAGAGGGGGTGGAGCAGTGACCGGGACGGCTCGGAAGAGCGGGGTAATTGGCCGGATACAGCTGGGGAGTAAAACGGGGGAAAAATGTGTGTATTGTCTTTTTTTGTGCGTGTGTGTGTTCTTGCATTGATTTTCATTGGAGTTAAATCTACCATGTAAGTGACAGCTCTGTGTGTGTGTGTGTGTGTGTGTGTGTGTGTGTGTGTGTAAATCATTTACCCACTGTTAGGACAAATGGCCACAATATAATTATGCTCTCGTTATAAATGTGGGGCACCACCTACTTGGCGTAGGAAACTGAAGTAAACCAAATGAATCAGTTTCAGATCTGAAGTTGTAAATTCTCGATTACACGGATTTCTGTCTTTGCTTTCAGAGAAACATGTACAATATCACTCGCTGACTACTGCAACTCCTCACTAGCAGGTCTCCCCCCTGCATGCACTTTCAAACCTCTGTCTGCAAATGATCCAGAACACGGTGGCGCGTCTGGTCTTCAACCAGCCCAAAACAGCACATGTCACCCCGCTGTTCAAATCCCTCCACTGGCTCCCAGCTGCTGCCCGCATCAAATACAAAACCTTGATGCTCGCTTACAAAACAGCAACTCAAACGGCTCCCGCCTACCTGAACTCCCTCATGCAGGTCTACACTCAGTCCCCCTCACTACGCTCTGCCAGTGAAAGGCGCCTGGCACTTCTGCCACAACGGGGCCCTAAGTCACTAGCCAGACTCCTCACTTCTGTGGTTCCCCGGTGGTGGAACGAGTTACCAAACTCCATTCCATCCGCTGAGTCCCTCTCCATCTTTAAGGAGAAACTAAAGACCAAGCTCTTTCTCGAACACCTCCACACCTGACGGTATAAAACAATCGCTTCTATGAACCCTATGCATTGCCTTTGTGCCCTGCCTGTTGACACCTATGTCCAATCAGACTTGAACCTAGTTTTTTGGCACTTATTTACATTGTTGTCGCCTAACTAGATCCTTGCGTGTGTTGTATTAACTCTCAGATGTACACTGCTTTGGATAAATTCATTCATTCATCTTCAGCCGCTTCTCCGGGGTCGGGTCGCGGTGGCAGCAAGCTAAGTAGGGCACTCCAGACGTCCCTCTCCCCAGCAACGCCCTCCAGCTCCTCCTGGGGGATCCCAAGGCGTTCCCGGGCCAGACTGGACATGTGGTCCCTCCAGTGAGTTCTGGATCTACCCCGGGGTCTCCTCCCAGCTGGCCGTGGCTGGAAAACCTCCAAAGGAAGGTGCCCAGGAGGCATCCTAATCAGATCCCCGAACCACCTCAACTGGCTCCTTTCGACGCGAAGGAGTGCGGCTCTACTCCGAGCTCCCTCCGGATGCCCGAGCTCCTCACCCGATCTCTAAGGCTGAGCCCAGACACCCTACAGAGGAAACTCATTTCAGCCGCTTGTATCCACGATCTCACCCTTTCGGTCACTACCCAAAGCTCATGACCATAGATGAGGGTTGGAATGAAGATTGACTGGTAAATTGAGAGCTTTGCCTTCCGGCTCAGCTCCCTCTTCACCACAATGGTCCGGTACAACACCCGCATTACTGCTGATGCTGCACCAATCCGCCTGTCAATCACCCGCTCCACCCTACCCTCACTCGTGAACAATGGATGAAACATTTAGCAGAAGCTGTGGATAAAAGCTTCTGCCAAATGAAACTGTAACATTGTAACGTCATGAAATGGAGCTGCACTGTGCCACGGAGAAAAGGCGACAGCGCCACAAGGTGAGAGAGAGAGAGAGAGAGAGAGAGAGAGAGAGAGAGAGAGAGAGAGAGAGAGAGAGAGAGAGAGAGAGAGAGAGAGCCAGCAACCACCACTTTCCCCTGCCCACACTGCATCACAGCACGCGGATCGGGGATCAGCCTCTGCAGCCATATGAAGACCCACCAGTACACAACCCAACTGAGAGGACAGTCATACTTGCTTCGAGTGACGCGGATGATGATACGACTTTCTGTTATTTCCTTACCTAGATTACTGAGCATGCATAAAGACACATACAAGGACTTTGGGTAATAGAAACATTACTGGCTACATGTCTACCAACAATAGTGTAAATGAATAAATTGAAAATCAGAATCAAATAGATGAATAAAATTATCTCTTTCAACTGGCAAACTAAATTAAGGAAAAATGTTTCTTTTATATGAATAAAACATGTTTTTCTCTACATTGTAGAAGGACACTTATTGAGGCAATGTTTCTGTCAGTATTGCATTATGGTGACATTTTATACATGCATGCTTCAGCTGCGACCCTGGAGCCCTTGGACACTGTTTGTCACTCCACACTAAGATTTATTACCACTAATTTTAATACTCATCGTTGTGAGCTGCATGCTAAGGCTGGGTGGCCCTCTCTCTCCCTCTCTTAAGGTGTGATAAACATTGGGTTTTATTTATTTATAAGGCCCTTATTGTTGTTTTTTTTAACCCCCTTACATTATTTTACTGCTGTCTTTTACTGCGGGCCCCTATCGAACACGATCAGATGATCAGATTACGCTGCAGTTGCTGGCTGTATTTACTGAGCTTGGAAAATCCAGCTTTTCGCACTGTGTACCTGCAACCTGGAATAACATGTAGAACATTCAAAAACACATATGTATCCTTAGCGCAATTTAAATGTTTAATTTCATCTTATATAATTTCCAACTCTTGTTTTTAGCTAACTCGTTTTCTGTAAATTCTAAATTGCTTAATTTATTTTCTAAGATTTTAATATTTTAGCATTTTACTATTTGGTTTTTAGATTGATATATATGCTTTATTATTGCCATGCAACAATATTGGTGGTAATTGTTTTGGTGCAGCACGGTAGCTCAGTTCCAGTGCAAAAAGAACGAGAAAAACAAGCAGCACCATAAACCATTACAACACATAAAAAGGAAACGCATGAATGTGAGAATATGTACAGTGAATATATATGATATATACAGCTCCGTTTTCCAGCATATCAAGTAGCCCAACAGGCAGAGAGTACAATGATTGATATACCAGTCCAGTCTGAGTTCAGTCCAGTACATTCAAGGCAGTACATGGGGTCTTGTAGCAAGGGATGTTAAGTGTTCTGACTGCTGTAGGAAAGAAGCTGTTCTTGAATCGATTGGTTTTGGTTCATATGGACCTGTAGTGCCTTCCAGAGGGCAGAAGCTGGAAGAGGTGGTGGGCTGGGTGGGAGGGGTCACTAGTAATTTTAGCTGCCCGGTTGAAGGTGCACTTTATATACAGTCAGTTGACTGGGGGAAGGTCAAAACCAATTATTTCAGAGGCTTTAGTAACAATCCGCTCCAGTTCCCTCTTGGTTTGACTGAGCTCCCATACCAGACAGTGAGAGATGATGTGAGGATGCTCTCTATAATGGCTTTATAGAAGTGGACCAATAGGTGTTTCTTTGATATGATACTTCTTTAGTTGCCTGTGGAAGTACAGTCTCTGCTGAGCCTTTTTGATTATGTGGTTGGTGTTGATGTTCCAATTCAGTGTGCTACTGATGTAGGTGTTGAGGAATTTGAAGGAGTCTTTCAGGGTTATGGGTTGGTCAGAGATATGAACTGGGGCTTTGATGTTTGTGCTCTTCCTGAGGTCTACAGCTATTTCCATTGTTTTTGAGGTAAGGAGTAAGAGGTTATTGTCGCTGCACCAATGTACAGCCCAATTCACCTCTTGGCGGTACAGAGTCTTGTCATTGTTATTGATAAGACCAATAATAGTAGTGTCATCTGCATACTTGTATAGTTTTACTGAGCTGTGGTGAGATGTAAACTCATTGGTGTAGATGCAGAAAAGAAGAGGAGAAAATACATGGCCTTGTGGTGCACCAGTACTGAGGGTCAGAGGGCGTGATGTAGCGTTGATAACTTTGGGTTCGAACCCCAGGCTGTCCCAGGTCCTTTCTGGTTGTTGTTTGCATGTTCTCCCCATGTCTGTATGGGTTTCCTCCGGGTGTTCTGGTGTCCTCCCACCACCAAAAGACATGCATAGTTTAATGCTCCTGTCAGTGCCCCTGAACGAGTAATGGCAAAAAGTACTGGAGTTGCAAGGTGGCTGGCCCACTGCTCCTAGTTACAGTGTGTATTGGGATGGGTTAAATGCAGAAGATGAATTTCCCCACAGGGATTAATAAAGTACATCTTATCTTATAGAAAACATGATTATTTTGGGAGGTCATGTGGTCTGGTTGATGTCAATTTAAAACCTTTATGCGACTTGGGTCGAAGGCCACCTTGCAAACTCAGTTAGTGTATGAAAAGACTTTGCCTAGTTGCCTCTGGTGAAATTCCAAAGGGTGGAGAGAGACAGAGAGAGAGACAGGAAGACAGGAAGTCCTCAATAAACCACAGGTGTTGGAGTTTTGCAACAGCTAAAAGACCATATTACAAAAAAAGTAGGCTGTTTACCTTCATGGAAAAAGGGTCCTTGCACCCTCCTGTCCCTGTTTGCGAAGTCTAAAACCACCAGTGTTCCCTCTTGTACTAATGTGAGTTCACACTTATTGCAACTGGAGAAACCATCAAAATCCGACCATTTTCAATTCCAGCCATCTTTGGCTATTGTCTCAAATCCGACAATGAGTGTTCAAATATTGTCCACAACTGGGCTCTTGGGAGACAACAGCCAAGAGCAGTCAGTCTCCCATACGAAATGTCAACTGCCACATCTCAAAACACTAGTGGTAAATAAGTGTTTTTATAGACAGACGAATAACATGATCATAAACACATCAAGCTAATACATTTTAGTTTGAAGCAGTAAATGCCTTTATCTGATTGTCTATAAAGGTCCAAATCAAAGTGGGCAAAACATGATTAAGACATATTTTTATTCAATCTTTTGACAGATTAACATTCAACATCTTGCCAGATTTTTGTATGATACAAAGAATTTTGATTGCTTGCCTTGGACGGATCATTAAAGGGGTCTGTTTAAACCCAGGTATTAAAAGAAAATCATGCAGTTTCTAATAACACAAAATGCTTTGTCCAGAAGCGATTACTCCCAGTAATAGTGGTGTTGGTGTGCATATCAGTAAATTAATGGTGATAAATGGTGTGGACTTGGAGCTGGAACTGTAAATGTTTGGTCGCTGTAATGAGTTGGCACACATCGGGAAGCCCGACGCCTTTCGCACTAATCTCTATTCAAGCCCTATTTACTCAGCTGTCCGTGCAAAGTGCCAGCCTGCAGGCCTCAGGGACAGTTATTCCCCCATCTCTTCCCCGTTATGTGGCATTACCGTCCTCTGCCTTTACCCAGAAAATGTCACTTCATTTTGCTGCACACTCTGCCATTGCAAATCAGCTCCATAATAAAATATTCAGCAGCACAATGCTAGAATTAAGGTTATCAGGGAACAGTGGAGGATAATTATTCCCCTGTACCTGACTGTTGGTTAGTAATACCCCCATAAAGCTCGCTGTTCTTGCTAAATGAGTTGGACCTTGGTATATCCGGATTTGATCAGAACATTTTTGTGTCAAGAAGAAATGAGAAAATTTGACACAGAAGTGACAGGAAGTATATTTATTAAGTATCTGTTATATTATTTATTACACTGTATGTTGTTCTGCATCTCGAATCTGTTTCTTTAAACCCACCCACTCGGGTCACTTCTTTCTGCAGATATTGACTTTAAGCTTTCATGTCAGTGTAATGTCTCCTTCAAGTACAATACCAAACATCTAAATAATATATAACAGAGTACCGCTAATTAGCAGAGAATTAGATAGTTGGATTATACTTATTTAATGTTAGTTTTCTTTACTTTGCTTTCTGCTTCAATAGAATATTGCGTTCATTTCCTTGTCTTTAGCTTGAGCATGCAATCCAGGCAACTTCCCGGTGTGTGTAAACTACTTAATGATCAATAAACGTCAGTGTGTGTGTGTGTGTGTGCGCGTGAGAGTGAAATACCAATATGGGTACTATAACACAATTCATGTAGCGCCAGGAAAGTTTATATAAGTCAGAGAAATATGCTTAAATGACTTTCAAATGGTTTTCTGCTGAGTGTGTAAAACTTGTGGCACTCGTGCCGTCCTACAAGACAAGTCCCTCATATATCTGGGATCACTGCGGGCTAAAACCAACAGCAAAGAGATTTATTTGTAAGAAAGAATTGCCCCAGCAAAGGCTGGCTTTAGTCTCCAGCTGTTAAATGCTGCATGTGCACAAAAAACATCAACATGGTGGGTCTCAGCAAACCTCCTGAAAACACTTAGGTTGAGTGAGGGATTTCAGCCTCAACAAGGCTTAAAGCCATACAGTGTGGTCTGTCTCAGCAGGTGACCTTGACACATGATTACAAGGAAAGTACAGGAAGGTGAAGTCCAGTAGTACAGGAAAAACAAAAAGATCTCCATCACACAGTGCTGCAGTTTGAAATGTCGAGCTATAATTTCAAGTATCATTAAACCAATAGTAATAATGCCTTTTAGCCGAGCCTGGATCGGCTGGGAGAGCTTAGTCTGCTGCGTCCTGTGGGTCCAGCGACCACAGCCCTGCCTGGAGCTACGCCCGAAGAAGAAACACTGAGGGTGGTCTGACAGGACATGGAAGCAGGGCAGGCTAAGCTAACTGCTAGCCCATGCAGACCAGCAGTTCCGATAACACCGAAGGTGGTCTGGCGGCGGCCTCGCCTAGCATTGACTGTGCTTTTAGTGTCGTCGTGTGGAGTGCGGGGAGGTGTGTCGAAGCTGTCTGGCTGGGAGAGCTGGCATTGGATTGGCTGAGGGAGCCTGGTCTGCTGCATCTGGTGGGCCCAACAATGATGGCCCTGCCCGGAGCTGCACCCGAAGAGGAAACACCGAGAGCAGTCTGACAGGACGCGGACGTGTGGCATGCTAAGCTAACTGCTAGCCCATGCAGACCAACAGTTCTGACAGTCATTGGCTGACATTCGTTCTCCTGGACAGGTGATTTTTTACTTTTGATATATGTGTTAGTTTGGATATGTGTGTTCTTGAAGTTCTTATAGTTTTTGGACGTGTGTTTTTGTCTTTATGTTGCAGTGCTGTGGGCTGGGGGAAGCAATATTTCGTTCATTTCATATACGCAAGTACATGGAATGATATGAGAAATAAAGTGTTCCTGATTCCTGATTTATGTCCTTAAATGAAAATATACTGGGTGGGTGTCTTCTTCGTTGAGGTGATTTTTGCCTTTCCTACAGTTTTTTATGCTGGAAAAACAAAAAAAAAGGGGGGGGAGTACATAAAGGAAGAGCGAAAAGGCTTGCATCATCAGTATTAAGACTCTCATGAGTTGAGCAAATTAGTATTAGCGCTGAGGGTGGATCTTTTTGGACTCCAGTTGTTCAAATATGGGTTTCTCTGGATTTTCCGAACACTTCAGTTAAAATCTTGATGACCGAGGTGTCTGGTGGGTGAAGAAGCTCTCTGAGGGACGACTAAATGTCTGTTCTTAAAGAGAAAAAAAATCACCGCCATCTCAAAACCAAGAGAGGGTAAACATAAAAGGTGTTTAAGGCAGATGTTTTAATCAGTCAATCAAGTTTCCAACTTAAATTTAATTTAATTTAGTTACATTAATGTTCCAGATCCCTGCAACAGTTGTCAGGCCCTTGCATAGTTTTTTTTCTCAAGTTTGTGGTACAGACTTCCTTTTTCTTAATATGTCAAATCAATTCACCCTTCACAGAAGTGACTTTCTTCTAATGATGATTCTAAAGAGCGACTACCTGTATTGTTGCAACGTGTTTTTTTTCCCCCCTTTGTCTAAAATCCAATCTGTTATTCAATGCATCTCGGCTTGAGCAGGGAAAATTTTGATCATACCATAAAAAGTGCATGCCTTGGGTTTCATACTTGAACAGGCTGCATGCTTTCTAGATTGTTGCCGGGAAATCTAAAACCCCTGGAATAAATTAAAAACGTGCACTGCTTTCGGCATCTTAATGAATCCTCGTGTTGCATTAGATAGCAATAGAGTCCCGGAAGAGTCAATTAAAACGACGCTATACTGTTGCAGCCTCCCATGACTCGATTAGTTCAGTGGACTGAAATGCACTTTTACCACGAAGGAAACAAGGTAACCTTGGAGTCACAACACTTAAGTCGAGCTACACTTATAGCTCGATTAGGCCATGTAATTGGACTACTGTTGTTGTCCCAGTATGCAAGAACTGGGGGAGATTCGATTTATTGACATAAGAATGTCCAAATCTGGTACAGTAGGTGGCGATATGCCCCCTTTCAGCTGGTTGCTATTGGGCCTTCTTCCGGTTGACCTATTGCGTCACATACCAAACAAGCGACAAACAAGTTAGCAGGTCTGTGGTAGTAGGCCTGTTTGAGGCGCTTCCACCGAACACGGCTTCTCAGGTATAACATATGCCGTGTTACAGGTTTGTAACCCCCTAGCTCCGGATTCTTTTAAATCCCACTTCGTCCAACTTTTCCGCCATTTTCTGAAATGGTTCGCCATTCCGCGTTCTCCTTCCATCCATGTGCTTTAGGATATTCAACTCCTTTAGCTGACACAACACAAAGTTTGTGTCCTCGTCTGTCCAGAAATGTGTGGTTCTCGCTCCAGCACTCACCATGTTGATACTACGCTGTTCCACTTCCGGGTGAAAGACTGCTGCGGGAACTATGGATCATGCGCAGAACGCCTAGGCCAGTTGGGGGCCGATTGAAGCGTATACGTGCCAGAGTAAATCGATCCCCAACCGCATTACCTAGGCGTGTTAGTCCGACTTCAAGAAATTCGATTTAGTACGATTTCAGTCGGACTAACACGTTTACATGTATTTTAAAAGTCCAGAGTTTTAGTCGGACTAACACAATAAATCGACTTTTTCTAGCATCATGTAAACGTACTGATGTCAAAGCGATAAGAGATAAACATGAGCCATCACTCTGGGCTCATTTCAATAATTGCAATTAAACAGGATAATTTTACACCGATTCCCCTACGGTAAACTCCACTTACACACTGTATTAATACTGCTGCATAGACATTAACAAAGTTTGACTTGAGTCCACATTTAAAATGTGCCCCTAATAAATTCCATCCTTCACATAGAAAAGCTTCTGTCCAGACATCTTTATCAGCTTGGCTATGGCTGGAGATCGCATTTCTCGAGCCCTTTAGAAATGACTTTGGCAGGATATGAAACGTTGCACAGGGGGCAGTAATTTGTATAGGGACGTAAATTTTTTGCAGCAGGAAGCAGGCTATACGTCACGGCAGCCGCGATATGAGTTATCAGAGCCACAAAAATCCCTGTCTTCCAGATAATAGGCTGCTGCAAAGAATCGCTGAGTGTTAGCGAATATTTTAGGGCCTCGTGCTATGATTTACTCCAAGAGCAACCCTAGGTACCATTTTCAAAGTACAACACCAGACCACATTTGGCTGCAGTTTTCAATGACTTAGCACACCGATGCAATTTAACTTTTTTTTTCTCTTTCTTCTTCTTTTAATGAGGCGCACTTACCATAAAGCTTATGAAAACCAATAAACAGTGGCAGGAAATGTTACTTTGATATAATATCTTACCCATGAGTGGCTTTCTGTCCAAATGACAGCCATGCAGATGAGATTCCAGGGTAACATTTATAGTTATTAGCCCAGCTAACAGCGCATCATTTTCCCCATTGCAACTTGTACATTTTGAATGTTGGGTGCTGTGCAGTGAATAGCTCTGTCCTCCAAATGCAGACAACAGTGCTTACGTAAAAGAAAGCGCAGTGAGAAAGAGAAAGGGAGAGAGCTGGGGGGGGGGGCAGAAAGAGTGCGCTACAAAGGAGAGGAGAGTGAGAAGGAGATAGAGGAGGGGGGTTGAGAGAGAGAGAGAGAGCTAGAGGAGAGCGAGCGAGAGCTGGGGGGGAACCTAGCAGTCTAAGGCTGTGTTGTTTCTGCTTACAGAAAGAAATGGAGGCAGGACAACATATCCTGCTTAATAGTCGTGTATACATAAGAACAAAAGAACCAAGTTTTTCGCTAAAGGAAATAAAATGGCAAGACTCCGATACATGCTCTGGTCAAATTGAAATGCATTAATACTTGGAGAAGAACTCACAAATATATCAATGCTTGTAAAAGCTGAAGGGAGAAACAGAAGGACAACACCAGGACGTTGTATAGTACGTGGTTACCTCACAATCTGCCCCCCCCCTCTAATATCTTTACAATGTTTGTCGCCATATCGTAGTATCTTGTATTGCTCTTATATAATGTTTCTTGTTGACGTTGTTTTGCATGACTATACGGACAATTTTACCTTACACAAAGTGCTTTAGCAGTAATGCCAGTAGAGTCTTCTTGAATTGAAGAGAGAGAGAGGGAGGAAGAGAAGGAAAGAGCAATTTTGATGTCTCTGGCGTTAAATGCATCCCTTTCTGTGTCTGTCCTTAAAATGTGCCTCTGATCTTTATGTTTATGAAGAAGAGGAGTGTCACTGCAGCTAAGCATGGCCACTGACCTATGTGGGTCTGACTGCTGGGCGGCACGGTGGTCCAGTGGTTAGCACTGTTGCCTCACAGCAAGAAGGTCCTGGGTTTGAACCCCAGGTCGTCCCAGGTCCTTTCTGTGTGGAGTTTGCATGTTCTCCCCGTGTCTGCATGGGTTTCCTCCGGGTGCTCCGGTTTCCTCCCACCATCAAAAAGACATGCATGTTAGGGTTAATACTCCTGCCTGTGCCCCTGAGCAAGGCAATGGAAAGAAGAACTGGAGTTGGTCTCCAGGCACTGCCCACTGCTCCTACCATAGGATGGGTTAAATACAGAGAATGAACTTCGTTGTATATGTACATCATCATCGTCGGCAGTCACTCGAAGCGAATACGACTGTCCTCTGGAGGACGCCTGTGCGTGACTTTGTTTATCATGGGGCGACTGGTGCACAGGCAGCCACCACACGGTTCTTGACAGATCTGGGTCAGGGTCCAGTGGCATGGCGTCCACAATGACTGGGGGCCCATTTCTGCTGCAGCCTTCATCCGCCTCCCCAGCCATTGTGATGATCCCCTAAAGTCAGCCATCCTCCGCCTGTTCCACCCTTGAGGTCTTGGTTGGATTGCTCTTTGTCAGGGACCTCCCCCTTGACCTTACCACCATGGGTGACCCTACCAGGAGCAAAGCTCCAGAGGGCATTGCTCTCAGGATCTCAGGACCACACAAGCTTCTCCACCACGACAAGGTGACAATCCATGGGAAATGTATGTATGTACAATGACATTAAAGTGTCTTGTCTTCTCTTCTGAAGCCCTGATTGACAGTCTTAACACTGGGATTCAGCAGAGCCCATCGGCAAGACCCCATTTCAGCAAGGATGTAAAGTAGTGTTCGTTAGCTTTGGTGATGAGTGGCTCTGTGCCCTAAACCTAAAAAAAAACTCAAGAGTATCTCCCATAAAGTATATGGAGAGGCAGATTCAAACAAGTGGCAGGTGGGATTTTGTCATTTCATGGCTCTGAGTCTACATTAGGATCCATATATTTTTTTTACATTTGTCCAAAAATGAAGAGGGGATTTTTGGATCCTGTTTGCCAATCACTCTGCTTCTAAAAGCTATTGAGTAACAGAAATGGTATTGGAAAGTAGAAATGACATATGACGAGGTTGTTAAATATTTCAACATGTTACTGAATTGTTTAAGAATTATTTTGCTCATAACCATGGTGCGGATGCTGCATCACCAGGCTACGAGAGGGATCACTGGTAGTGTTGTGCACGCGTCGCCGGGAGACATCGGGGCAAATACAGCTTGTGCTAATCTAATAGTTGCTTCTGTAAAATTTGCTATGGATTTCTTAACGCAGCTTCAAAACAAATCAAAATCCACCTCAACTAATTTGGAAAATACCACAGTGATCATCAAAAAGGGAAAAGAGTCATATTAGCTTTGAACATAATTAAAGGGTAAGACCTATTTTTAAGTTTTTTGTATTGTTGACATGGTCTATGAGAAGATTGAAACCAACAATGATTTTCTCCTACTCACCAGCAGCTGCATTGTAGCCAATGTCAGAGAAGGCGACATTTTGCAAACTGCTGAAATCCATAATCCATTATCCAAACTGCTTATCCTGCTCTCAGGGTCGTGTGGATGTTGGAGCCTATCCCAGCAGTCACTGGGTGGCAGGCGGCGAGACACCCTGGACAGGCTGCCAGGCCATCACACACATTCATACCTAGGGACAATTTAGTATGGCGGATTCACCTGACCTACATGTCTTTGGACCGTGGGAGGAAACCAGAGCACCCAGAGGAAACCCACGCAGATACGGGGAGGACATATAAACTTCACACAGAGGATGACCTGGGACGACCCCAAGGTTGGACTAGCCTGGAGCTTGAACCCAGGACCTTCTTGCTGTGAAGTGACCACACTAACCGCTGCGCCACTGTGCCGCCCCCATTGAAATCCATTGTATTCTAAAAACCGGTTTAACCAGGTCAGAGAGTGGCATCGTTTTGGCCAACACAACTAATCATTGCGAATGACACGGGAATCGTGGTTTTCTCTAGATGTGTTCACAGAGGCCACAGCAACAAGTTTCTTTTCTGCATAAAGACAAGTAGAGTCAAGTTTATTTGTACAGCTCAAAATCCCAAGGTAGTCCCCAAGGGCTTTACAATCAGTAGAGTATATGACAGTATACGACACCCTCTATCCCTGGACCCTAGACCCGAATGAGGAAAAACTGCACAAGAAAATTCTTATCAGGAAAAATTATGGGAAAATCCTCAGGGAGAGCAACAGAGGGACGAGGGAGTCCTCTTCCAGGACAAACAGACATGCAATAGGTGTAGGTGTCCGTCATCAGTGTATGAATGTGTGTGTGACTGGGTGAATCCATCCATCCATCCATTATCCAAGCCGCTTATCCCAGTTGGGTTCATGGGATTCTGGAGCCTATCCCAGCAGTCATTGGGTGGCAGGTGGGGAGACATTGTGGACAGGCCGCCAGGCCATCACAGGGCCAACACATTCACATCTAGGGACAATTCAGTATGGCCGATTCAGCTGATCAACATGCCTTTGGACATGTAGTATGTACATTTGATGCATCTCCTGTCAACACATTTGTAGCCTACTTCTTCAAAACTACATCAGCAATGTCCGGAAGCTGACTGCAAAAAGCGACAGCGACTTGGCGACATACAGCGATAAAGTCGCTGCTGGTGTGAGCGCAGGGTAACGGGAACCTTCATAGAAATGGAATGGAGTCAAAAGTACAACATTTGTCTTTCAAATGTAGTTGAGTAAAAGTCACAAGTTTCCAAAAAAATTAATACTTAAGTACAGTACAGACACTTGAAAAATGCACTTAAGTACAGTACTCAAGTAAATGTACTTCGTTACGTCCACCCGATTGTTGGCACATGATAATAACACACAATGTAAATTACATAAAGCAGACGAGAGAATTGCAACATATACAAATTGAACAGAAAGCATTTTCCTATCCATGCAACTTATTGACAAGAATACATTTCAAGTGGAAGGGAAAAGTGCAACAAATAGCTGATCATAGCCGGCATGGAAAGCATGTTTCCTATTCATACAACAATAATTACAGTAGATTAAGAATCCAGTGCGCTGCATGGCAAACCACTTTGGTTGTGATGCAACTGTCGGTTTCGGTCGTTATGCAACTATGCTGTTTACTAGGTTGAATGGGTGAATGGGAAGCGGAAATTGTAAAGCACTTTGAGTGGTCGGTAGACTAGAAAAGCACTATATAAATGTAGCCCATTCACCGTTTAGGTTTCAAATTCACAAAATACACAAAAATAACAGAATTATAGTGTAACATCACAGATTACACAGAGCAAGGTAATGTAGAATACATACAGTTAATGCATAAAACTTAGCAAAATGTAAATGTGCTTAGCGATAAACTTGTAAAGAGAGTATGAGGCAAATTAAGCAATTAAGTTGTGACCATCCAAGACACCGACAAGAACTGCACAAATGCAGTCGAGAGCCGGCAGATCTAGCACCACAAAACCAGCTCTGCACAATGGGGTCCTGCAGAGAGAACTAGCACCACAAAACCAGCTCTGCACAATGGGGCCCTGCAGTGAGAACTAGCACCACAAAACCAGCTCTGCTCAGTGGGGCCCTGCAGTGAGAACTAGCACCACAAAACCAGCTCTGCTCAGTGGGGCCCTGCAGTGAGAACTAGCACCACAAAACCAGCTCTGCTCAATGGGGTCCTGCAGAGAGAACTAGCACCACAAAACCAGCTCTGCTCAGTGGGGCCCTGCAGAGAGAACTAGCACCACAAAACCAGCTCTGCTCAGTGGGGTCCTGCAGAGAGAACTAGCAACACAAAACCAGCTCTGCTCAGTGGGGCCCTGCAGAGAGAACTAGCACCACAAAACCAGCTCTGCTCAGTGGGGTCCTGCAGAGAGAACTAGCACCACAAAACCAGCTCTGCTCAGTGGGGCCCTGCAGAGAGAACTAGCACCACAAAACCAGCTCTGCACAATGGGGTCCTGCAGTGAGAACTAGCACCACAAAACCAGCTCTGCTCAGTTGGCCCCTGCAGAGAGAACTAGCACCACAAAACCAGCTCTGCTCAGTGGGGTCCTGCAGAGAGAACTAGCACCACAAAGCCAGCTCTGCTCAATGGGGCCCTGCAGAGAGAACTAGCACCACAAAGCCAGCTCTGCTCAATGGGGCCCTGCAGAGAGAACTAGCACCACAAAACCAGCTCTGCTCAGTGGGGCCCTGCAGAGAACAGACTTCACATACACACACGAGGCGAGGCAGACTTCCACACAGCATTCACAGACAGAAAGTGAGGGAGAGAGAGAGAGAGAGAGAGAGAGAGAGAGAGAGAGAGAGAGAGAGAGAGAGAGAATGAAGATGAGAGAAGTGGTTGAGAGTGATGCAGAAGTTGTCATAGCTAAAACAAACAGTACAAAAGCATTTTTAGATGAGAACAGTACAAACAATAACATAAATCCCCAAGAGGGTGAGAGTGTGTCCAAGGGAAAACAGGACACATCACAAACAGGCCCCCGAAGTCATCAGGCGGTCGAAAGAAAGAGATGATCCATTGTATACGAGAGAAAAAAGGGACAGAGGGAGAAAACAAAGAGAGAGAGAACGTGAGTGAGAAAAAAGAGATGGAGAGAGAAAAAAGGACAGAGAAAAAAGAGTGACAGAGAGAAAAGAGTCAGAGAGAAAAAAGAAAAAAGAGAGACAGAGAGAAAAGAGGTGGGGAGACAAAAGAGACAGAGAAAAAAGAAAAGAGACGGAGAGAGAGAAAAAAGAGGGACAGAGAGGTCTTGTCAATCGGCATACTGATTTGGCAGAATTTTACGTCGGATGCCCTTCCTGACACCACCACTAACCTATGGACGGGGGCACAGGTAAAGCGCTGGATGCCATCCCAGTATCCATGGACTTGCGCCCATGCCTGTCGCCACAAATACACGGAGACAGATCTTCTCAAAAGAGGATAGTTGTGATAAAGCTCAGAAGGAAGTCAAACTACCAAAGAAATAAGACGACCAGTTGACAGCTGACGAGAACAGATGGGTTATCAGTTTAGATTTGAAAGTCTACAGAGTCAGATTCTCTGATGTGGGCTGGGAGACCATCCCAGAGAAAGGGGGCGCAGCAAGAGAAGGCTCTGCAGCCTGCAGACGGCTTCTTAACTCTATGGACAGTGAGGGGGCCTGCACCTTGAGAAGGGGGGCAGGAGAAGGTACATAAGGCTGTATAAGACCTGACGGATATGATGGGGCAGGCCCATTAAGCATGTCACGGGTTAAAAGTAGCACTTGAGAGTCAGATCTAGCATGAACGAGGAGCCGGTGAAGGGAGGCTTGAATCGGTGCGATATGGTCACAGACTTTGTCTTAGTTAATATTCTAGCAGCAGCATTTTGAAGCAGCTGAGGGTTCTTAGTGCTAGCATGTGGCAGGCCGGAAAACACGACACGGCAGTAATCCAACCTGGATGAAACAAGAGCACGGATCAGGAGCTCAGCATCAGCCACGGACAGAAAAGATTGAAGTTTGGCAATGTTTCATAGGTGGAAAAATTAGGTCTTGATGATTTCTCTGATGTTAAATTCAAAAGACAGAGGGGCAGCCGGGCGGTGTGGCGGTCTATTCCATTGCCTACCAACACAGGGATCGCCGGTTTGAATCCCCGTGTTGCCTCCGTCTTGGTCGGGCGCCCCTACAGACACAATTGGCCGTGTCTGTGGTTGGGAAGCCAGATGTGGGTATGTGTCCTGGTCGCTGCACTAGCGCCTCCTCTGGGCGGTTAGGGCGCCTGTTCAGGGGGGAGGGGGAATAGCGTGATCCTCCCATGCACTACGTCCCCCTGGTGAAACTCCTCACTGTCAGGTGAAAAGAAGCGGCTGGCGACTCCACATGGATCGGAGGAGGCATGTGGTAGTCTGCAGCCCTCCCCGGGCCAGAAGAGGGGGTGGAGCGGCGACCAGCACGGCTCGGAAGAGTGGGGTAACTGACCGGATATAATTGGCGAGAAAAGGGGGGCGGAAAATTGAAAAGAAAAAACAATTGTTTGAAAAGATAGGAATCGATCAAAAATAACACCAAGATGTTTGGCTGTGGAACTTTGGGAGATCACATAGTGGTCAAGAGATGGCGTTTCTTGGTCATGTATAGGTGACTTTGTCTTGCAGGGCCGATGACCAGCATCTGCTCCTTTCAGAATGAAGTGGTGAGACGTTAGACGACGCCCGGTTTCTCACCGCAGACAAGCGTGCCTCTAGATTTCTGATATGAGAACGACTGTCTGACTTGACGGGTACAGACAAGTTTCCGAGGCCAGCATTTCAAAGCAGGAGCCATTCACAATCTCCAGTCTGAGATAATGTTACTCTACAGGTGGAGACCTTTCCCGTGATGTATTTGGTTTAGTCCTACGACAACGCTTTAAATGTGAACATGCCATGGACACCGCCTTCGCCCAGGCTTGCTCTCAGGCAGCCTTGTGCAGGCCCAATACATGAAATGAAAGGTCTTCAGATTTGTTTTGCTTGGTTTTTTTGGGGGGGGGGGGGTTCTCTGTTTTTGTGAAAATAGCAACAAACATCATTTAAGGTAATCATTTTTGACTACTTTACAACCCCATTACTAATTTTGGCCAACTTTGAAGCGTATTTATTTATTTATTTCCGTGATGCTTGCAGGATATTATTGTGAGCTTCCTGTCAGATTATACAGGCTTTGGACAGCTATTCAAAGCTTATTTTTTAATATACTTTATTATTACTTAAATATATTTATTGGGCCCTGTGACGGACCGGTGGCCTGTCCAGGGTGTCTCCTCGCCTGCCGCCCAATGACTGCTGGGATAGGCTCCAGCATCCACACGACCCTGGGAGCAGGATAAGCGGTTCGGATAATGGATGGATGGATATGCTGAATGAAAGTCCAACTAATGATTTCATTTTCCCAAATGAATATGTATATGGCATGTGCAACAAATCAAAGTACATTATTGCAATTGTATCTCTCACACACACACACACACACACACACACACACACACACACACACACACACAGAGGTGCTCCTGTGGTAAGAAATAAGCGGTGACGGCCGGGGAATTCTAAATGGATTTTCTGAGTGCTGAGACAAACAGCCACATTCACGTACCTTGCCAACAACAACACCTAATTATTTGATTAAATCGTTTGTGTAACGCTGCAGTAAATTGCATGCAGACAATTAGATTTTCTTTTTCTTCAGCCGAGTAAGAACAATCCCACGGCGACTGGATGTTGAGTGGGTTGCAGTTATATCGGGGATGTAAATAATTAAAAAAGAAAAATGTGCTTTATGTTTTATGCAGCTCCCTTGTTGAAATCAGACGTTCTTGCGTTAAAAGCAGACTCCGGGACCCCGCAGAAACGCTCACCAAAACCACCGGTTGCGTCATGGTGGCGCCGTGGTTAGCGCGGTCGCCTCACAGCAAGAAGGTCCTGGGTTCGAGCCCCGGGGTAGTCCAACCTCGGGGGGCTCGTCCTCTGTGTGGAGTTTTGCATGTTCTCCCCGTGTCTATGTGGGTTTCCTCCGGGTGCTCCGGTTTCCTCCCACAGTCCAAAGACATGTAGGTCAGGAGAATCGGCCATACTAACTTGCCCCTAGGTGTGGATGTGTGTGTGTGTGTGTGTGTGATGGCCTGGCGGCCTGTCCAGGGTGTCTCCCGGCCTGCCGCCCAGTGACTGCTGGGATAGGCTCCAGCATCCCGGCGACCCTGAGGGCAGGATAAGCGGCTGGGATAATGGATGGGTGGGTGGATGGATGATGGTGTCAGTAAAGAAAAAAACAAAATAACAAGTGAAGAGACAGAAGGGATCCATTAGTGTGTGGCGCTGCAGACGTGTAATGGAAGGGGACAAACTGCGTCCTTATTAGATCGTCTCTGGGAGAAAAAAAAAACCAAAAGAATAAAGCCCTCTCGTATGAATTATTCAAGCTGTTGTTTCGTGCACCACTGGCTTTCTCTGCTCTCCCCAGACTGGAAGGGGAGGGAGCCGCCTCCGTCCTTATTTCTCAGCACCGCCGAGCCAAGTGCACGCAGATAATTAGCTCCGTCGTCAAGCTTTCCCTCCGTTAAGGGTGGAGGATGAAAATAAAAAGTTGCGGAACGGATCGTGCACCAAAAAAAAAAGAAAGAGAGGTCGACCGGCTTTCTCGACAGCCGGTCCATGTGCCGCAGGTTTTGTTGCCAGCTCATCTTAAATTACTCGGGGGCGGTGGAGGAGTACGGGCCGGTGCAAAACTTAAAATAAGAGAAGTTGCAGGCTGTAATGAACACACCTCAGAATAATACACACTTACAGTTACACACCGGCAGTGCGCGAACAATAGCACCATGCAGCACAACTCCAACCACATCCACAATCTGTTTACACTGTTGAAATAAACCTACACATAACGCACAGGGGGAGGGGGGGGGGGTAACGCAACTCATAACATGAAATGTACAACACGTTTTTCTCGGCATCTCAGAATCAGTATCGGTGGGGTTGATGTATTGTACCAAACAGACACACGACGACAAAACATTTACACACCAAGTTATCAACATACATGTGGATAAGGGCGTCCGGGTGGCGTGGATCGCCGGTTCAAATCCCCGTGTTACCTCCGGGTTGGCCAGGCATCCCTACAGACACAATTGGCTGTGTCTGGGTGGGAAGCCGGATGTGGGTGTGTCCTGGTCGCTACACTAGCGCCTCCTCTGGTTGCCGACCAGAGGAGATGACCGGTTGGTCGGGGTGACCGTTCAAGGGGGAGGGGGAGCTGGGGGGAATAGCGTGATCCTCCCATGCACTATGTCCCCCTGGTGAAACTCCTCACTGTCAGGTGAAAAGAAGCAGCTGGTGACTCCACATGTATCGGAGGAGGCATGTGGTAGTCTGCAGCCCTCCCCGGATCGGGGGGGTGGGGCAGCGACCAGGACAGCTCAGAGAGTGGGGTGATTGCCCGGATACAACTGGGGGAGAGAATGGGGAAAAATCCCCTCCCTCAAAAATTTATACTATATATATATATATATAGAGAGAGAGAGAGGGGGGGGAGGGAGAGAATGGGGAAAAATCCCCTCCCCCAAAAAATTATAATATATATACACTACCGTTCAAAAGTTTGGGATCACCCAAACAATTTTGTGTTTTCCATGAAAAGTCACACTTATTCACCACCATATGTTGTGAAATGAATAGAAAATAGAGTCAAGACATTGACAAGGTTAGAAATAATGATTTGTATTTGAAATAAGATTTTTTTTACATCAAACTTTGCTTTCGTCAAAGAATCCTCCATTTGCAGCAATTACAGCATTGCAGACCTTTGGCATTCTAGCTGTTAATTTGTTGAGGTAATCTGGAGAAATTGCACCCCACGCTTCCAGAAGCAGCTCCCACAAGTTGGATTGGTTGGATGGGCACTTCTTTGAGCAGATTGAGTTTCTGGAGCATCACATTTGTGGGGTCAATTAAACGCTCAAAATGGCCAGAAAAAGAGAACTTTCATCTGAAACTCGACAGTCTATTCTTGTTCTTAGAAATGAAGGCTATTCCATGCGAGAAATTGCTAAGAAATGGAAGATTTCCTACACCGGTGTGTACTACTCCCTTCAGAGGACAGCACAAACAGGCTCTAACCAGAGTAGAAAAAGAAGTGGGAGGCCGCGTTGCACAACTGAGCAAGAAGATAAGTACATTAGAGTCTCTAGTTTGAGAAACAGAAGCCTCACAGGTCCCCAACTGGCATCTTAATTAAATAGTACCTGTTAGAGCCTGTTTGTGCTGTCCTCTGAAGGGAGTAGTACACACCGGTGTAGGAAATCTTCAATTTCTTAGCAATTTCTCGCATGGAATAGCCTTCATTTCTAAGAACAAGAATAGACTGTCGAGTTTCAGATGAAAGTTCTCTTTTTCTGGCCATTTTGAGCGTTTAATTGACCCCACAAATGTGATGCTCCAGAAACTCAATCTGCTCAAAGAAGTGCCCATCCAACCAATCCAACTTGTGGGAGCTGCTTCTGGAAGCGTGGGGTGCAATTTCTCCAGATTACCTCAACAAATTAACAGCTAGAATGCCAAAGGTCTGCAATGCTGTAATTGCTGCAAATGGAGGATTCTTTGACGAAAGCAAAGTTTGATGTAAAAAAAATCTTATTTCAAATACAAATCATTATTTCTAACCTTGTCAATGTCTTGACTCTATTTTCTATTCATTTCACAACATATGGTGGTGAATAAGTGTGACTTTTCATGGAAAACACGAAATTGTTTGGGTGATCCCAAACTTTTGAACGGTAGTGTATATATATATATATATATATATACATAGAGAGAGAGAGGGGGGGAGGGAGAGAGAGAGAGGGAGAGGGAGGGAGAGAGAGAGAGAGATAGAGAGAGAGGGGGGGGAGAGAGAGAGAGGGAGGGAGAGGGAGAGAGAGAGAGAGGGGGGGGAGAGGGAGAGAGAGGGAGAGGGGGGGAGAGGGAGAGAGAGGGAGGGAGATAGAGAGAGAGAGGGGAGAGAGAGAGAGAGAGAGAGAGAGAGAGAGAGAGAGAGAGAGAGAGCTAGATAAGAGATAAATACTATAGACTATATGGAGCCTAAGAAAGATACTTTACATACACATATATCCAGAATATGAATTCAATGTTTCTATTGGAACGTGTAACTGTGGCTACTAAAGACCGGGGGAGAGAAAGGTCGGGTCAGCCTCTGTTCGGTCAGCCTCTTCCCGGATGATTTGGCAGGTTGTTCGCGGATTACATCACCAGCGTTCATTCTCTGCATGGACTGAAAGTGCATCTCTTATTTGTAGGTCGGTCCAGTTTCTAGACAGGTTTAAGTGTGCCCTTTTCTGCCGGAGATCGCTTATTTCATTATTTTACAAACAAGTGTCACGCGTCACACCAAAGCCTGCCATGAGCAGGTCGCGGACGCGTTCTGTGTGCCCCGCCCCGCCCCTTTAAACGCCTCCCACCCGACACCAGCGTGGACTCTCATCCTGCTCGCTCAACTCGGCAGCCTCGCGGCTCTTCGCTCACGCCATCGTTGCTCCAAAACGTTTCCAGAGCTGTTACAAGGTGTCGAGTTGGCAAACTGCCGTCACTACTTTTCTAGAATATCGACTCCGGCTCGCGTTTGTACACGAGCCCGACACGGGAAAGCGCCGGGAGATTTGCGGGTTAGGCAGCGTGTGTGAAAGGGGCTTTTACTTATACTCTGCTAGACCGAGCCGGACGGTGGCAGCTGCCGGTTTTTGAGAGTCCATCAGGAGCATGAAAGGCCCTACAGGAGCTACCCTCGGGCCTTGTACATACATCACGTGCCGTGGTGTCGGAACACCGCTCACCTCGAAATCTGACCAGCAAAACCTGCCTGGTGTGTGTGACTGGGTGAGAAGAGGGGACCGCTAACGTCAGATAGGTTGCGGGGCTTCCGGAGCCCATGTTAATATCGAAGAGTTTTTAGTTAAAAGTCTGAATTTGGGGTGTCCAGGTAGCTGGTTGGGTGTCCGGGTGGCGTAGCGGTCTATTCTGTTGCTTACCAACGCGGGGATCGCCAGTTCGAATCCCCGTGTTACCTCCGAGTTGGTCAGGCGTCCTACAGACACAATTGGCCGTGTCTGCGGGTGGGAGGCTGGATGTGGGTATGTGTCCTGGTCGCTGCAATAGCGCCTCCTCTGCTCGGTCGGGGCACCTGGTGGTGTTGGGGGGGGGGGGGACTGGGGGGGGAAATAGCGTAATTCTCCCACGTGCTACGTCCCCCTGGTGAAACTCCTCACTGTCAGGTGAAAAGAAGCGGCTGGTGACTCCATATGTATGGGAGGAGGCATGTGGTGGTCTGCAGCCCTCCCCGGATGGGCAGAGGGGCTGGAGCAGTGACCGGGACAGCTCAGAAGAGTGGGGTAGTCGACTGAGTACAATTGGAGAGAAAGTGTGGGGAGGGGGGGAACTCCCTGAATTTGGTAAATGAAATACTTTGAAGGACTTCTATGTTTCAGACAAATCTGAGACGTGGGGTCAGCAAATAAAACTGTGGGAGAACTGGAAGACTTCACCCAGATAAGCCCAAAACACCAGCTAGCTCCTCTCGTTCCACGCTGTCATTCGGCTTCAGCCGTGCCCCCTCGGCGGATGAGGAGAACGAATACTCCATTCTGAAAATGTCTCCCACGGGAGGCAGCAGGCAGGACGTGAACGACAAGTGACTTCTGGGATGCGTGGTGTCCACTGGAGATCCCCTTGATGGGTTTATGATGTTTTTTACAGTCCAGCCTCAGCAGCACTGAGGGGTGAAGGTCTACGAAATTAATTTGACCTCTTATGTAAGGCGGCCTTGGTAATTATCAGAAAGTGTGTAGGCGGATCTCCTCCCAAGAGGGGCCAAGGACGGGGACGGATGGATGGGGTGTACTTACGTGTGTGTGTGTGTGTGTGTGTGTGTGTGTGTGTGTGTATATTTCTGTTTGTATGTGTGTGTGCAAGCATTTGCATGTTTGTGTGCTATATGAGAGTTTGAATGTGTGTAAATTTGCATCTGTGTGTGTGTATATACTATGTGTGTGTGTGTGTTTATGAATTCGCAACTGTTTGCTGGTGCATGTGTGACCGTGAGTTTGCATCTTTGTGTGTGTGCGTTTGTCATTGGTGGGTTGTGGGAAGCGGTTCTATTATGGAAGAGGTCAAGTCTGACTCTGCCCCGCGTCTGCAGGGCTGCCGTTAGCTAAGACCTTGTACCTCCAACGTACAATATTACTCCGAAGTTATATAAGGGGGTTGTATAATGTACTCTGAAAGCACATGAATACACTTATTGAACTATCTCATTCCATAAAGCATCCTTTCACTCGTGTGACTCACAAAAATTAGGAAACAAAGGAGTTGCACTGTTTGAGTCTGCCCATATGTCCCTCCAGCAGCTGTCCAACAGACATGCTATACATTCTCATGCGTGATCCAGATCATTGTCAGCCGTTGCGAGACTCGCGGTGAAGTACTTTGTATAGTATTCCATGGTCGTACGTCACGGCGCGGGAAACATAACCGTGATGAGCGGCCGCGCTCATCCCTGTGTGAAACTGCGCGGTCACCCACGTGTCCACCGCCATTACAGTAGTGCTGTCCAAATGTGCTTCCAGTCGATGTTTTGTTCCCTGTACATGGCTCAACAGTTACCTCCATGTTGTCTTCACCTTCACCACTACCACCACCACCGCAATCATCATCACCACCAAAAACACCACCACCACCGCAATCATCATCACCACCAGCACAATCATCATCACCACCAAAAACACCACCACCACCGCAATCATCATCACCACCAGCACAATCATCATCATCATCATCATCATAAAGTTTAAAGTGGTCTGTGTAAGGTTTGCCCTGGACGGGGGACAGAGCACCGAGTTGTCCAAAATGTCCTGACGCAACTCGTTGTTGATCTCACTTGTTGTAGGGGAGAGACTCTAGGGCCGCAGATAAGACTGTTGCCATGGTCCTGAAGGAGATACCGAGTAAGGCGTCTTCGGAAGGGAAGCCCCTCCTCACGGTGACTACCAAGGTGGGCAGAACCATCGCAGAACACCCCCCATCCCCCCACCCCACCCATCTTCTTACCACCACCACCACCACCACTTCCCCTACCCCCTCATGTTGGTCGTAATGAAATAATAAAGAAAAAGAAAAGGCATAGATCATCCGTTTGACTGATCTCTGTTCTGTCCTTCTCACTGGAATCCTTCTTCATTATCCTCATAGCAACTAACAAAGATTAGCTATAATTTACACCTTTTGTCTTTTTAAGTGCGTTTTCAGCTGCTTTATGGGGTATTGAACTCTCCAACTGTTCATTCATTTTCACCAGTAATGTACGACTCCGACAGCACAGCGTTTCTTACAACTGGTGCAACAATAAAACTGAGAAAATCATTAAGATGCATTTAAAACATTTACAATGAACGACTTCTTCGGAGTCGGTGGGTAAACCCAAATATGACCTAAAAAAAGGCAGCCTCGGGGGCGTCCGGGTGGCGTGGCGGTCTATTCCGTTGCCTACCAACATGGCTATCGGCGGTTCGAATCCCCGTGTTTCCTCCGGCTTGGTTGGGCGTCCCTATAGAAACAATTGGCCATGCCTGCGGGTGGGAAGCCGGATGTGGGTATGTGTCCTGGTCGCTGCACCAGTGCCTCCTCTGCTCGGTCGGGGCACCTGTTCAGGGGGGAATAGCGTGATCCTCCGACGCGCTACGTCCCCCTGGTGAAACTCCTCACTGTCAGGTGAAAAGAAGCGGCGGGCGACTCCACATGTATCGGAGGAGGCATGTGGTAGTCTGCAGCCCTCCTCGGGTTGGGGGTTGGGGGGTTGGGGTAAATCCCAAAAATAAATAAATAAATAAATAATGTCAGCCTTGGTGTGCAAAGCCCTTAAGTTATAATGAGGCTGAAAAATCATGCTGGCATTCTTCAGCCCTTTTTTTTTTCTTGACTCATGACGAGTGTCTCCAGTAAACACTCTTTGTGGTTTTTGGCGAGGACTGAGAGAGGCGCATCAGTAATGCCCTTCCCTCCCACTCCGTAACCCACAAATGCAGATGAGGTCAGACCAACCTCCTCGTGAGCTCTTGATACACCTCATAAGCAGCTAAAATTTTGGCGCAACTATGTATGCATTTCTAAAAATGCTATACCCCCCCCCCCCCCTGCAGTATGGCATCTGGCTATTGGTTTGAGCTACACTCGTAGAAAAACTGCAGTAGTTTTGCTTGCACGCTGCTGTGCTTTGTTTTTTCTTTGCTTGTTAAGTATAACGGTGGTGCAGTGGGAGTAGCAGATGTCTTCTTAGGTCTTCTTGCTTGTGAGCTCTGCTAGATTTCTGATGCATGTGTGCGTGGGCACATGGGTGTGTGTGTGTGTGTGTGTGTGTGTGTGTGTGTGATCATACATCTATATCTGTGTGGTGCTTTTAATCGCCTTTAATGGTGCTTTGTTGCTGTCTTAGACCCAGGTGTCCAAATCGCGGCTGTCGTGCACTAGCTCGTGTTGTGATGTACTCTGACTGACATCCACACAACACACGTCAACCAAGATGACTTAACTTGCAGGAAAAAGACAACACTTCCTCCTCGAATCTTCAAAGGCTTAATTACGGCTTGTTTTCCCCGACACAACAGGAAGCTGTCGGATTCACAGGAGCCAGATATCCAGATATGACCCCCCCGTGGCTCCCCCCCCACAACGAAACAAGAAAGTTGTTGTAGTTGTACGTCAACGTCACCTCAAAACACCTCCACGTCGTTCTTTCGCTCACTGTAAAAGGGAGAAAGATTTAATTGGCTTCTTTGATTAAAGAAGAGCAGTCCTGTCTGAGCAAGGTCAGAGATAAAGAACTTGCCTTTATCCACAACCTGAGTTCATTTACTGCTCGATGATGAATAGTCATGTATACGAGCCAGGAGCTGCTCCCCTCAGGCAAACCTGAGGGGCTGGCATCTCTTCTGTTCAGATGGACCCGTCATGTAGATCAATAGCAGAATGTCACCAGGTCGTTTGTTACCCCGTTAAAAATGTCGATGCCACCGCTACTGCAACGTCGCACCATCTGCAAATTCCAATATCATGCTTTCATAATTTAGAGTCAACAACTCTGATTCAGCCTCCTTGCTTCCCTGTGATTGATTTGGTTTTTAATGTTGGATGTTTAATTCAGGACACAACACGGAACGTGTAAATGAAAGGAAATGTTTGAAGTATTCCGACAAAAAAACTGCTGCTGTAGGGAGAGAGACAGAGACAGAGAGAGACAGAGACAGAGAGAGAGAGAGAGACACACACACACACACACACACAGACAAAGAGAGACACACAGAGAGAGCGAAGGAGACCGAGACAAGCGAGAGAGCAAGACAGAGAGAGAATGAGAGCGAGACAGAGTGAGCGAGACAGAGAGACAGAGCAAGATAGAAAGTCAGAGAGAGAGACAGAGCAAGCAAGACAGAGATGAGAGAGAGCAAGACAGAGAGACAGAAAGAGAGTGGGACAGACAGTAAGCGAGACGGAGAGACAGAGAGTGAGACAGAGACAGAGTGAGCGAGAGAGACAGAGCAAGCGAGACAGAGACAAGAGAGAGAGCGAGACAGTGAGCGAGACAGAGACAGCAAGATAGAGAGTGAGAAAGAGAGACAGACAGAGTGAGCGAGACAGAGCGAGTGAGACAGAGAGAAGAGAGACAGAGCGAGCGAGACAGCAAGAGAGAGAGAGACAGGGAATGAGAGACAGAGTGAGAGAGACAGCGAGCGAGCGAGACAGAAACGAGAGAGAGAGAGACAGAGAGAGCGAGACAGGGAATGAGTAAGACAGACAGAGAGTGCCAGCGAGACAGAAACGAGGCAGAGAGCAAGACAGAAACGAAGCAGAGAGCGAGACGGCGAGAGAGAGAGAGAGAGAGAGAGAGAGAGAGAGAGAGGTTAGTGGGTTGTACCTTAAATAGGCTCAGCCACAGAGTTCTCATCTGTTTGCAAAATCGGCGTTCCTTCCCCACAGAGGGAAAACATACAGGCACATTAATGCATAACAACACAAACAAACAGAGACCAGGTCATCGACTTTCTCAGTTTTCCTTTTCACACGATTCATTCTCATTCTCGATTCGATCTGGGTCCAAACAGCAATTAACTTCAACACCTCACCGCCGCCTAGCAAAATCATGGCACATAACATAGCAATCAAACTCTCTGCTCTTGACACGCTTCAGATGTGGAAATATTAAATGAACAAGGTGCTCAGCTAAGAGCAAAAACCACATCAGAAGTCTGTCAGCGAGTTTAGCCGGGACACATGACTGCACATCCTATTAAAAACATCAATCTCTCCCTCTCACGCCTCAACATGGTCGTAATGACAGCTCACTGCGTTGACATAAACACAGATGAATAAAAAGTTCGACTCCTTTCCATGCTCATCACCGGCCATTTTCCACGAGCTGATACGTGTATGTAAAGGTTTCACTTGGCTGTGGCACGATGAGAGACAAGAGCCACCCGGGGCTATAGACACACACATAGCACCCCGGTCCTCCGAGCCAGGCTGATGTGCAGCTCTTAAATACGGCCAGTGCAATGTCTGCTGACAAATTCGTAAAATGTTCTGTTTATTGGGACTCTGAGCTAATTGGCTTTTGTTTGTTCTCTAATTTGTGGCTGTGTTTGAAACCGTATTTTACGATGTCAGCTCACTCAGTACGCGGTGCCTTTTACAACAAATGACAGTCACCACTAAGGGAATAGATCTGTGCAGACACACATCCACATCCCTCAAACCCCTAAACACACACTTTCCATTTCTGAGTCAAAGAAGGAAGATGTCACTTAGTTGAGTGATGACACGTATCTATCAATAAATGTAACCAAATGAACGGATTCAACCTTCTTTGACTTTCTTACCTGGATTATTGAGCATGCATCAAGACAGTTTCTGGGTGACTCTTTATGTGCCTCTGATATGGAGCCCAGATTGCTCCAGCTGTAAAGACGTAATTATATTGTGAGCTGTAAAATAAGATAGACACAAAAAATAAATAAATGAAATGTTGAATTTTGTGGACTTGGAGAAGACTTATGACCAGGGGTTAAAGTGGGATTTGGTAAGTGGGGGATCTCTGCATAGAGAGGTGGGCAAAAGTGCGGGAGTGATAGGCAGCTAGCTAACGTTAGGCTAGCTAACCACTGGTCCAGTAGTCCCGACGTTAGCATTGTTAGCTAATAATAGCTACAGTAGCTAACGTTTGCTAGCTAGTTAGTTATTTGAATGAAAATATTGCATGGCCAGAGCTAAGGTTGGACAAACATAACTAGCTAGCTACTGGTAACGTTACCAGACGCTACCGATAGTTAGCTTGCCTAGCAGCATTCAAACAACTAGCCAGCAACGTCAGCAACTAGCTAGCAACGTTACCGGGTGGAAGATAGCTAGTTAGCTAGCTAGCTAACGTTACGTTCGCTAACGTTAGTTGCTTGAATGAAAATCACAGCAGAGCTAGACAAAACTATTGGAAATACTATTGGAAATACACTGAAGATACTCACTCTTTATGCCCCCCCATCCAAGATAATAATGCAGGTAGCAGGTTGTCGCTCTCTCGAGTCTTGTCTGCCTGGTGCGGTGAACTGACCCTGACCCGTGAGCGTGAAGCCAGTCTCCTTTGATGTCAAGTCTGGTGAAGCCAGACAGCAGGCAGGTGCGGGTCACGTGAGGACGCGATATCATTCAAACTTTTAGAAAAAGTAAAGTAGTATAAAAATAGAAGAACGACTTTATTTGCGATTTATTTTGTAATGCTTGTGAATTGGCTGCGTCATGTTTTCTGTTTTAAATTTTACTGTGACAAAAAGATTGAAATTACTCCTGTCTACAGAGTGCCGGATCTCAGCTCCGGTTGACTTGGGGGAGGAGGGGAAGTGCCGGTGTCGGGATCCGGGTAGCTCCGGCCCACTTTAATCACTGCTTATGACCATGTATCCCAAGGCACTCTGTGGCGGGTACTGAGTGAAGTATGGGGTACCAGGGCAGTTGCTACAAGCCATACGGTCCTTGTATAACCAAAGTAAGAGCTGTGTCCGCATTCTCGGCACAAAGTCAAACACGTTTTCGGTGGGTGTCGGACTCCAAGGTTGTCCCTTGTCTCCGATTCTGTTTGTGATATTCATGGACAGGATCTCAAGGCGCAACCAAGGTGAGGAGTCGGTCTGTTTGGGGAACTTCAGAATTGCATGCTCTTTGCTGATGATGTGGTTTTGTTGGCCTCATCAGAACGCGACCTCCAGCATGCACTGGGGCAGTTTGCAGCCGAGTGTGAAATGGCCGGGATGAGAGTCAGCACCTCCAAGTCTGAGGCCATGGTTCTCTACTGGAAAATGGTGGATTGCTCCCTCCGGGTTGGGAATGAGTTGCTGCCTCAAGTGAAGGAGTTCAAGTATCTCAGGGTCTTGTTCACGAGTGAGGGTAGGATGGAACGGGAGACTGACAGACGGATTGGTGTAGCATCAGCAGTAATGCGGATGATGTACCAGACCGTTGTAGTGAAGAGGGAGCTCAGCTAGAAGGCAAAGCTCTCAATTCACCAGTCAATCTTTGTTCCAACTCTAACCTATGGTAATGAGCTTTGGGTAGTGACCGAAATCGCAGAGAGATCGCAGATACAAGCAGCTGAAATGAGTTTCCTCTGTAAGGTGTCTGGGCTCAGACTTAAGAGATAGGTTGAGGAGCTTGGACATCCGGAGGGAGCTCGGAGTAGAGCCACTGCTCCTTCGCGTTGAAAGGAGCCAGTTGAGGTGGTTTGGGCATCTGATTAGGATGCATCCTGGGCGCCTTCCTTTGGAGGTTTTCCGGGCACGTCCAACTGGGAGGAGACCCCCTGGTAGATCCAGAACTTGCTGGAGGGACTACATGTCCAATCTGGCCTGGGAACGTTGTGGGATCCCCCAGGAGGAGCTGGAGGGCGTTGCTGGGGAGAGGGTCATCTGGGGTGCCCTACTTAGCTTGATGCCACCGCAACCCGACCCCGGAGAAGCAGCTGATGATGAGATGAGATGTTGAATTAAATTGAAATTTTTAAGTCACATTGTTCCGAGCAACTTTAAGTGACTTCCAATTCCTTCAATACACATTAATAAATCAAGTTTCTTAAAACTTACTTAACATAGTTGCCTGGAACTCCTTAAAATAACATTTTAATAAGTAAATGCAACATTTAATTGATGGCCTGGCGGCCTGTCCAGTGTGTCTCCCCGCCTGCCGCTCAATGACTGCTGGAATAGGCTCCGGCATCCCAGCGACCCTGACAGCAGGATAAGCGGTTAAGATAATGGATGGATGTATGGTGGCCGTGGAAAGTTGACCTGAGGGGATACCGGAGTAAGTTAATTAGTTTGGCTGAGGGTGGGTGTGTGTAAAGTGATGCATTACTACTAAGCTTGTCATCGATCCTTCTTTCAAGTGTCAGTAATTGGAACAAATTCCCGATGATGGGCTGTCAATCAACCCGGCTGGTGTTGCTTAGATGTGTTGGTTTTCAAGTATGGGTTTGGTTTCATGTGTTCAGGGTCATTGCCTACCAATTAACTGCCCCTGTGCGATGAGTTTAGTTTACTGTACTGAGTTCCTCATCTTGACACACTGCAGTTTTCAACAAACAAGCTTACGGCGCACCTGGCGTACTGTAACGTGAACCCAGCTGTAACGTGTCTTTAGATAGAGCTGGACGATACTTACAAAACCAAATATCCCAATATTTTTATCTTAATATCTTCAAATTGATAATGTGAGGATATTTTGGGGATGACTATTGGTGCTTTCATAAGATATTTATGTATAATAAAACATTGATAAATGATCATTAGTAATGTGGATATGATGACCAAGCAGGTACAGACATTCACACAGCCTTTAAGACCAGGGAATGAAAACATTTAAGTTATATCATCATCATATTACCATAACCACAATCCCACAACACATCTAGTCTCAGATCACCATGTCCATGTTATAGCCATAGATTGACCAGCTCTATCTTTAGTTTATACATACACTGTAAAGACTTTCACTGTAAAATAACAGTAAAATACTGGCAGCATTTTATTTTAATTTTACAGTGCACCTACTGTTATTTATTTTAACAGTATATAACTGTATATTGGATTGCAGTATATGACAGTAGGATAACTGGATTTTACAGTAATTTTATAGTATATGCCAGCATGTTACTTTTTATTTACAAAGGGCAATAAAATCTGCTACTTTTGCAATTAATTTCTGTAAATCCCCACAAATAAAAAAAAAACCTAGAAAACACAAGAGAATACACATTCAATAAAATATTGCTGTAGTTTATTACAAGTCCTGAATCATTTGTACAACTGACTTTATAAGACCAATAATATTTGGAATATTTGTATAAAAAACTGACAAGGTACATCATCACCGTATTTGGAAGAAACTGTCCCTAATAAAATCATTAATGACAAGCTTTACTGAACTCTGAGTAAAAAGGTATGGCCATTTCATTCTTAGATCCTCAATGGAGGATGCTGGCATTTCATTTGTGTGGGTACGCTGATGACTGTATGTAGTCTCCATGAGATTACTCCAATGGAGTACACAATAAAATGTGTTTGACTTGGGTTTAATGATCTGGTTTTAATGTTGCTCCTGGGCATAACACAGTGACACACCTCACTTCTCCATCTGCTGAGAGACACTTTGGTGATTCCAAGTCTTCACTCCCTTTTGAAAATCTTCCCGTTCCTTCCAGTTTGCAGTTGTACAGTTGACTCTATAACAGCAGAAGTAAACACAAGTTAGCTACTTCTTCCCACTTTAATTGACGATTAACTTTAATAACGTTCACTTTACTGGTTATTTTTGCTGGCTTCAATTGAGTCTAAGGATACCCTGCCTTATTTACAGAACTTAAAAGGCTGAAAGGCTGGAAAACTGGCATGTTAGCCTGTATTTGTAAGAATTTTTAAACAAAGTTAAATAAATAAACGATGACCTCAAAGAAACTTTACAAAGGTCTGAAACAACAGCTTAACTTTGCTGCTGTTAGCTAGCTAACGTTACTACGGCTAACTGAGCTCGAGCTAGCTACAGAACTTGCTTTGCCAGTTTTGGCAACCTGACCTAATGAAACAGACCTGATGAAACATTAACTGAAATGTCAATAGTTCAATAATCATGCAGACATAACAATATAGAGATGTCCCGATACCGATTCCGATACCCTGCATAAAACGGCCATTTTATCCGGGCGAAACTACTTTAAAGTTGATCCCGTTTTGGGGCTAATAAGTTACATGATATTGGATCGGTGCATAGACTCGCATACTTGCCAATACCAGATCCAGCATTTTAGGCAGTATCGGAGGCATTTCTAATACTGGTATTGGTATCAGAACAACTCTACGGTACACCACCAATTCCTGGAAATGTGCATAACGTTACCTCCTTAGGTGAACTCTGCATGGGCTGCTCTCGTTAGAATGTGAAGGAGAGTACCAAAGCTGTGCTGTCCAAAGTCAAGTTCAGGAACAGCCAGTCATGAGTAATGACTTGCTGTCATGAGTAAACATGTTATTGTCAAAACAGAAACACTGGCCTACAATCAACAGTACAATGTTGATGGATAGTGACTGGACTTGTAAAGGGATGATAGCGCGTATTTCCACCGCTTCACAGAAAACACTGTTTTATGCTGATAAATTACAGTTATGGTTATCTACTGTTATGGTTAACTGACCGCATTAACTGTTCATTTACATGCCAAGGATGAATATCTAACAGTGTCGGCCCTGTCCACTGTGTCTCCCCTGCCTACCGCCCAATGACTGCTGGGATAGGCTCCAGCATCCCCGTGACCCTGAGAGCAGGACAAGCAGTTTGGATAATGGATGGATTGATGGATTTTACAATTATTATAAAATACAGTAAGATACTGTTGTAAATCCACAGCAAATTTACAATAATTCAAAAGGGAACCCGTTCACCCATTAAACCTGCAGGTTGGCCGCCCGGGTAGCGTAGCGGTCTATTCCATTGCCTACCAACACAGGGGTCGGCGGTTCGAATCCCCATGGCACCTCCAGCTTGGATTTAGCGTCTCCACAGACACAATTGGCCGTGTCTGCAGGTGGGAAGCCGGATGTGAAGAGTAGGGTAATTAGGCAAGTACAATTGGGGAGAAAAACGGGGAAAATTAAAAAAAAACTGCAGGTGTTCAGCGCTATAAAAATGTAGGAAAAAATGAACAACGAAATCTCGCCAAACTCTCCACTTTACACATGCTCACAAATGCTCTCTCTCGCACACTCACACCATAATCTACCTTTACCCCCCCCCTCCTCTTCATCCTCCTCTCACCTCCACCGCCTGGCCTCAAGACTCGTGGGAGTTTAACTGGTACATGGTTCCCTTGACAACAACATCTGAGAGATCTCTTGGAGTCGTGCCCAGGTGACACAATTAGATCAAGTTTTCCATTACATAATTTTCTGGATTGCCGTGAAAGCACTTGCAAACAAAGCGACAATGTGCTCAGCACAGGATGGGAGCAGGGAGGTGCTAGAGGGGATAGGGAAAAGGTATCATGGGACACAATGGGGTTCTCCGCATAGAGAAGGTAATGAAGGACAAACTGTTCACTCAGCTCTCCAGGATGTTCCCTCCAGGAGGTACGAGGAGTCTATAATTGGCGGTGTTGTGCTACCCGGTGTGGCTGTGCCATGCCATACCATGTGCCTGGGTGCTTATAGGCCAAGATAATTGCAGTGAATTTCCCGTTTCTCTTTCCTGGATGATTATGGTTGGGGCTCAATCAAGGTCTTAGAAAAGAAAGAAAAAAACCCTAACAAAAATCCAAACAAGATCATCATTTAGAATCATCCCCATGGCAATTACAGGAAGTGCTTTGAAGAACACGGGCGTGGGTCAATTACGGACCATTCGATGCAAATAACACAAGGTCCTCCACTAAACAGTCTGCCAGCAGCAATGTTAAGCCATGACCTTGGTCCTCTCACTTGAGTGCAGTGCTTGTCCCTCACTATTCAGGCCTACATGGTCAAAACTGTGCTGGATGTCGGAAATGCCGAACAGTCTCAACTTGTATGATTTGTCACACAATGAATAACATTTAGCATAACATTTAGTACCAAATGTGTTAAAGCTAAATTCTGTGATTTTTTTCTCCATTAATAAGTGGTTATTTCATCCATCTGAAACATGGTGATGATGTGGTGCTGGTGGTGGACAGACAGTCTTCCTGTAGAACAGTGTCGTGATATATTCGGATGTAGGAGACAGAGAGAAACTGACCTGTTGATTCTGATTTTCTGGGACTACAAACCAGGTGTAGCAGCCATTGTGGCTTGTGTGGCATCAGCTCAGCAGTAAACAATTCCCACTCTTGGAAAAATGGATCCTGGGACCAAAGCTAACACAGTCTAATGTATTGCCAACTACACCACACTATATGGAACACTGTTGTACAGTCATATTGGTTGTCACGGACACATCAGCATCACGTTTCAGTCTTTTTTCCAACATGTATGTGTTTGTCGCTGCACCAGTATTCATCCTACTTGGTCAAAACATTTCTACAGTGGTATACAGAGACTGGAGAGTGTCTCCAACCATGGTGAAGATGACTGGCAGTGTTACGGAGCCTGACACCATCATGAATAAAATAACTTTAAAGGATAAAAGTTGCGGACTTCAGCTTTCATGGATAAAAACCATGTATGACAGCTTTAACTATGCGCATTATTTTATCCTGTTGTGTAAGTCACCTTGTAACATTGTTTAGAAAGGTGCAACATAATAAAAAGTTTACTACTGTTATTATTAACACTGAGCTCATGCTACGTAAGTTATGTCAGCAAGCACAATCAGTTTAGTCACTCGGATATTATGGGGTGCCCTGTGATGGCCCGGCGACCTGTCCAGGGTGTCTCCCCACCGGCCGCCCAATGACTACTGGGATAGGTTCCAGCATCCTCACAACCCTGAGAGCAGGATAAGCGGTTTGGATAATGGATGGAATGATGTTATGGGGTACTGTACAAGTCCAGATATCCGTCAGTGTGCTTAACAGCAGCCCCCCTGACAGTATAAACTTAGCTGAAGTCATACAAATCATCCCCTCCAGGCAAGGTCTGCTCGTTTTACTCAATGCAACACCGGTAGCATTCAAGGGCATCCGTCTCATTTGGGGTTTTCACTGGAACTGCAGAGAAATGTACAATTCAAAGTATCTCTCAAAGATTAACACTGGTTCAGCCACCACCGTTTAATGTGACTCCGCATGCATTTATGAATGGATTTTATGCTTAAGGACTCCATATTTACACACACACACGCACGCACACACACACACCTCCTAGCAGAGCTATCTTTAATCTTTAAGCCCTCTGACGCCACATCTCCGAGGGCTTTGTACAGTTTGCACTGTTAATATTTATTCTGCTCGGCTGGCCTTTACTGTATATTGCATGAAGCCTGATTGCAAGAGCACATTCATTCAATATTCACATTTGATGGTGGACAGAAAAAAATTTGCATTTTCATTTCTTTGCACCAATAATCATCAGTGAATTAATAATTAATTAATATGAATGGCAGAATAAGAAATGGAGCGGTTTGGATGATAACTTTCTTACAAAATTACGAATAGACTACAAAAAGGAAAAAAAGGGATCAACAATACAGAAGATGGCTCTTTTTTTGCCCATTTACTGAATGCTATTTTCTCTCAAAGTAAATTACAGTGAAATATACGACAGCAGGGATTTGGGATTTGTGCCACGTTGACTTTGTTCTCAGTGCAACACATTATATTACAGTTATGTTATTACAGCAGCCTACTTTGGGTAAAGGTCATTTTAATATTTCTGGGGTTTTCACCTTATTTAATCATGAACTTTACTAGAGATATATCACCCTGTGTAAATACCCCCCTGTAGGGCTTGAGGCAGCAACTCACCTGACACATGAGATCTGATTTATTAATACAGGAATAACAACCAAACACCCTGCTGTGTTAGCATTAACTCACTGCTATGCAACCCCCCATGCACTGCCAATTGCTCAGTTCTTGTGTAATGTGCTTTAGTGCCTAAAACATTACTGCAATATGATGCTTCTGGTTCAGTGGTTCTCAATCAGGTCCTCAGTACCACCTGTCTGTGCCCTCGGTCAAGGGCACAGGCAGGATTATTAACCCTAACACGCATGTCTTTTTTTTTTTTTGCCCTTTTTCTCCCTAATTGTACTTAGCCAATTAACCCACTCTTCCGAACCGTCCCGGTCGCCGCTCCACCCCCTCTGCCGATCCGGAGAGGACTACGAGCTACCACGTCTCCTCCAATACATGTGGAGTCGCCAGCCACTTCTTTTAACCTGACAGTGAGGGGTTTCACAAGGGGGGGGCGTAGTAGGTGGGAGGATCACGCTATTCCCTCCAGTTCCCCGCCCCCCCAGGACAGGCGCCCCAACCGACCAGAAAAGGCACTAGTGTAGCAACCAGGACACACATCCACATCCGGCTTCCCACCCGTAGACACGGCCAATTGTGTCTGTAGGGACACCCGACCAAGCCGGAAGTAACACGGGGATTCGAACCGGCGATCCCTGTGTTGGTAGGCAATGGAATAGACCACTATGCAACATGGATGCCCCATGCATGTCTTTTTGATGGTGGGGAAAACCAGGGCAACTGGTGAAAACCCACCGTGGACACAGGGAGAACATGCAAACTCCACACAGAGGACGTCCTGGGATGGTCCCCAAGGTTGGACAATCCTGGGGTTAAAACCCAGGACCTTCTTGCTGTGAGGCGACAGCACTAACCACTGTACCACCCCGTACATTCACCTGTTGTTCCAGTTACTCCTGCCAAAGATGGATCTCATGGATCTCTTCCATTGTTCCTTCATTTGTGAACACCCTTCACCACTAGTATGTGTAAACAGCATCTACAATGAATGGGCGAGACAGGACTGAGACATGGCTACATGGCTAAAATGCACTTTACGTGACTCTACATCCACAAATCTTCTTCTTCTTTTTTTTTTAGTATCTAGAATTTGCTATGTCCGGTACTCTCAAATTCTCTTAATCAATTAAATTCACTTGAGTCTCACTCTCACACATTCAAGCTAGCTACTGTAGCGGTGAGGCTAAACAATGCTGATTAGCTATGTTGGTTGAATAGGACCCAATCGAAACCAATGTTTCAACACGTATGTGAGAAGCGATGATGTCACTTGAAGAAAAACAGAATAAAGCTCAGTTTTCTAAAAATATAAGTCATATGTCAGTTGCATTTTAATATATTTCTAAATGGTACTGAAGCAGTCTTTAAAGAAAATTACAAAATATAGAAAAATAGCTCCTTAAAATTGCGATGTGATTTTCAGAATCAGAATCCGAAAGACTTTTATTGCCATGTACATTACATGCACTAGGAATTTTACTTAGCATTGTAGGTGTGATTAAGAATACAAGGAAAGTACAGTACAGCATTAAATAGAATAAAATAAAGTGATATATACACTCACTGGCCACTTTATTAGGTACACCTTGCTAGTACCGGGTTGGACCCCCTTTTGCCTTCAGAACTGCCTTAATCCTTCGTGGCATAGATTCAACAAGGTACTGGAAACATTCCTCAGACAGTTTGGTCCATATTGACATGATAGCATCACGCAGTTGCTGCAGATTTGTCAGCTGCACATCCATGATGCGAATCTCCCGGTCCACCACATCCCAAAGGTGCTCTACTGGATTGAGATCTGGTGACTGTAGAGGCCATTTGAGTACAGTGAACTCATTGTCATGTTCAAGAAACCAGTCTGAGATGATTCGAGCTTTATGACATGGTGCGTTATCCTACTGGAAGTAGCCATCAGAAGATGGGAACACTGTGGTCATAAAGGGATGGACATGGTCAGCAACAATACTCAGGTAGGCTGTGGCGTTGACACGATGCTCAATTGGTACTAAGGGGCCCAAAGTGTGCCAAGAAAATATCCCCCACACCATTACACCACCACCACCAGCCTGAACCGTTGATACAAGGCAGGATGGATCCATGCTTTCATGTTGTTGACGCCAAATTCTGACCCTACCATCCGAATGTCGCAGCAGAAATCGAGACTCATCAGACCAGGCAACGTTTTTCCAATCTTCTATATCCAATTTTGGTGAGCCTGTGCGAATTGTAGCCTCAGTTTCCTGTTCTTAGCTGACAGGAGTGGCACCCGGTGTGGTCTTCTGCTGCTGTAGCCCATCTGTCTCAAGGTTCGACGTGTTGTACGTTCAGAGATGCTCTTCTGCATACCTCGGTTGTAATGAGTGGTTATTTGAGTTACTGTTGCCTTTCTGTCAGCTCGAACCAGTCTGGCCATTCTCCTCTGACCTCTGGCATCAACAAGGCATTTTCGCCCACAGAACTGCCGCTCACTGGATATTTTCTCTTTTTCGGACCATTCTCTGTAAACCCTAGAGATGGTTGTGCGTGAAAATCCCAGTAGATCAGCAGTTTCTGAAATACTCAGACCAGCCCGTCTGGCACCAACAACCATGCCACGTTCAAAGTCACTTAAATCACCTTTCTTCCCCATTCTGATGCTCGGTTTGAAATACAGCAGATCGTCTTGACCATGTCTACATGCCTAAATGCATTGAGTTGCTGCCATGTGATTGGCTGATTAGAAATTTGCGTTAACGAGCAGTTGGACGGGTGTGCCTAATAAAGTGGCCGGTGAGTGTATGTATGCTCTCGCGTGTACATACCCTAACTGCAGGTCCCAGAGTCAGACTATATGTTCGGGACTCTCAGCAGTACTGCAACAGTCTTGGTGCAATTAACAACTGCTTTTAGTCATTGTATTTATTTAATTAATTTTACCCCTCCCTTCATGAGTATAACTTATACCGATACATATATACATCTCTATTTTTATACTGAATTGTCATGTTCTGTTATGTTTACTTAATTTTATTTACTGTAATGTCTATCTTTAATCTACTATAGTAATCTATTTCCTGTGGAAGAGGCCTGTGGGATGGGGTGTAAGGTAGGGGGTTAAGGGTGTTTTGGGCTGGGAGAAAACGTAAAAAGTGAAAATGCCCTGTGTATGACCCTTTTTCTATTTTTGTACAACATATTGCTGCATTTTCTTTAATAATGTATTGTTAAAAAAAATAATACTCTCTATGAGGCTGACATACACTTTTTCCAAAATGTTATGACTGATTCCAAATCTCTTCAATTTCCTAATTAAAAAGTCTCTGACTGGCTTTCTTACATATACTAGAATCAACATGGTCCGCGAAACTCAGTTTGTCATCCATGTGTGTTCCTAGATACTTAAAACGATTTAAAATTTCCACAGATTGGTGACAAAGTGTAAGCAATGGGTGTGGGTCTGCATGGTTTAAAATAAGCTCTTTTGTTTTTCTAGCACTGATTAACAGGAAGATGGATTTACAGCAGTGTTCCAGCTTGGAAACCTGGGCAAAGCAATCAGAGACAACATCATTCTTGTAAAAAAAGACCAACAATAACGACAACTAAGGGTGAAATCAGGTTACTTTTCACCGTTCAGCAAAAACAGTATGACATCATTACGTCAACAAGTCGGAATATTGTCATTCTCACAATATTAACTGTTTTATACTAAAAATTATACCAGTATTATCGTGAATGATAGAATATGGCACACCCCTAATGGGATGACACAGAAACAACAAGAATGGCTGAACGCGGGTGTAACATTGCTACCGGCGTCGTGGAAGAGGAGGTAGTTCCAAACAGGGGAGCGACTTCAGTAGTGTGGAAGTGGTTTGGTTACAAAAGACCAGATGTACAACAAAACACAGTTATATGCACTTATGACCTCTGATGACGAGTAGTTCTCTTGATTTCCTACGTTAAATGCACTTATTGTAAGTCGCTTTGGATAAAAGCGTCAGCTAAATGACTGTAATGTAATGTAATATAATACGCAAGAAGTGCAAGAAGATTGTAACAACAAAATGTGGCAAAACAACAAAATTATTTCACTACCTCAAGCAGAAGCACGCAGCTGAATACAAGGAGAGCCAAAAATCCCGTGAGGACAGCTCAACAGCTGATGTGAGTTCCAAACCAAGCAGACAAACTACACTGGCTCAGCGTAGCTGGCAAGTTGTACTCTGTATGACAGAAAAGGCAGATGCTGGAAATAAATAACCAAAGCCAGGGCATCCAAGTAGCATAGCGGTTTATTCCGTTGCCTACCAACACGGGGATTGTCAGTTCAAATCCCCATGTAAACTCTGGCTTGGTCGGGCATCCCTACACACCCAACTGGCCGTGTCTGCGGGTGGGAAGCCGGATGTGGGTATGTGTCTCGGTCGCTGCACTAGCGCCTCTGGTCGGTCAGGGAGCCTGTTTGGGGGAGAGAGGGAACTGTGGGGAATAGTGTGATCCTCCCACACATGGCGTCCCCCTGGTGAAACTCCTCACTGTCAGGTGAAAAGAAGTGGCTGGCGACTGCACATGTATCGGAGGAGACATGTGGTAGTCAGCAGCCCTCCCTGGATCAGCAGAGGGGGTGGAACAGTGACCGGTACAGCTTGGAAGAGTGGGATAATTGGCCAAGTACAATCAGGGAGGGGGGGGGGATCCATAAAAAACAAAGAAAAAAAATAACAAGCCATCACATTTTGTTTTGGCTAAAGATATGCCAATCCAAACAGTTGAGAAGGAAGGCTTCAAACAGCTTATTAAAAAGCAGGACCCTAGAAGTAGCATCCCTAAAAAGAAATATTTTTCAAAGACAGCATTCCCAGATACATACATAGAATACTGTGGTAAGGCAGCAGCATCACTGTCTTCTGCAGACTACTAGTAATAGTATTTTGTCATATCGTCAAGAATATCGTTATCACAGAAACACCCTGAAATATTGTGATATTATTTTAGGGCCATATTGCACAGCCCTATGCCCAAAACTAGACCAAAACTTTTGTTCCGATAACCAGAGCAACCCAAAAAACAAAAAAAATCCCTCCAGAACCCAAATTACATGTACTGGGTCGGCACTCTCTGGAACCACATCAACAGCTTTTCCTTGTCAGAGTAATTAACTTGATTTTTATCCTTCTTTATGCTTTTATATACATATGTTTGCTATTGGGCGGCACGGTGGCGCACTGATTAGCGGGGTTGCCTCACAGCAAGAAGGTCCTGGGTTTGAGCCCCGGGGTAGTCCAACCTTGGGGGTCGTCCCGGGTCGTCCTCTGTGTGGAGTTTGCATGTTCTCCCTGTGTCTGCGTGGGTTTCCTCTGGGGGCTCCGGTTTCCTCCCACAGGCCAAAGACATGTAGGTCAGGTGAATCGGCCATACTAAATTCTCCCTAGGTATGAATGTGTGTGTTTGTGTATGTTATGTGTTTACCAGGCCCTGCTGTGGCAAGTCCTGAAGAAATCTGGATGTCTACCCAAGTTTCTCACATCCTTGGACAGATTCACTCAGGAAATGATGGCCCGAGTGGTAGTGGGGAACCATAGTTCTGAGCCCTTTGGTGCACAGACTGGAGTCAGACAAGGCTGTGTGCTAGCCCCAGTCCTGTTCAATATCTTCTTAGTCTCTATTATAACAATGTTACGAAGGAGGATGGAGAAGCAGGCTGGAGTCACCATTGACTTCAGGCTTGATGGTAACCTATTCAACATCCGCAGGTTTCAGGCAACCACAAAGTTGACCTCTGAGAACATCATTGAACTACAGTATGCCGACAATTGTGCCCTGGTAGCCCACACCAGAAGCCCTACAAAACACTCTGTCTGCAGTTGTAACTGCATACAGGAGAATGGGACTGATCATCGACAGCCAAAAGACAGAGGTAATCTGTCAGATGAGTGCCGGTCTGCCAAGCCACCCAACAACCTTCACAGCAGAAGCGCAACAGCTGGCCACCGTTCCTGCCCTCAAATATCTGGGAAACATGCTATCTGACACTTGCACAATGGACGATGAGATTCAGCACTGCCTCAAACAAGCCTCAACATCTTTTGGTTGTCTAAGGAGAAAGGTTTTCCAGAACAGCAAACACAATCTTCACACCAAAGTGCTTGTTTACAGAGCAGGGTGCATCTCCACACTACTCTATGGATGTGAGGCATGGACCATCAAAAGCCACCATCTCAGAAGCCCGGAGACCTTCCATGTGAGATGTCTCCAGAGGATCCTCAGCATTACATAGGAGGACAAAGTGCCACACACAGAAGTGTTGGAACGGGCAGGCAGTTGTAGCGTGGAGTCTACCCTAAACCACCATCAACTCAGGTGGCTTGGGCACGTCATTTCACATGCCCAGCCAACAACTCCCATGCCAAGTCCTCTATGGCCAACTACACCTTGGTCAATGCACTGCTGGTGGGCAGAAGAAGCGGTTCAAAGACGAAATGAAAAAAACACTGAAAAGATGCCAGATCAACCCCTCTTCTTTGGAAAAACTTGCCTCCTGCCGCACCATCTGGCTCTCTCATGTCTCTCAGGGAGTGAAGTATATGGAAAAACCAGTGCACACAACACCGTGTAGCAAAGCGTGTGAAGAGGCATGCTCGCAAAGCTACCCCCCAGCACCACTTTTACATGCCCGGTCTGCAACCACAACTGTGCATCCAGGATCGGACTAGTCAGCCACCAAAGGACTCACAAATAGGAGAAGATGGTCATCATCGGATACAATGGCCAACCAGCAAGCAAGCATGTCGGCCCTGTGTGATGGACTGGCGGCCTGTCCAGGGTGTCTCCCCACCTGCCGCCCAATGACTGCTGGGATAGGCTCCAGCATCCCTGCGACCCTGAGAGCAGGATAAGCGGTTTGGATAATGAATGGATAGACGTTTGCTATTTTCTGGAAGAAGATAAAAATTGCAATGAGACTCTGAACTTGATGTTGTATTGAGCATCAATATATAATTCCGACATTCATTATATTTCAGGTGCCTATTCTTTATCAAAGAAAACACAGTATGACATTAAAAACTATTTAATTATAGTTTCAGAGTCCTTTTATGTTCCTGACCTCAATTAGTGTACAACTATTAAAGAAACAACAACAAACAACAGCTATATTTGTGAAAACAACAATGACATGCTATAGCTTTTCTGTAATTCAAAATATGCTGAGGCAGAATTCCAATTTGTCAGCACCTGATGAGGTCAGAGTTTTGTTACTTAATTCAGCTTTAACATCTAATAAGCTCCCCACATTATTAATTCTGGGGCCACACGGCACCACCAACATCTGTGATTGTCAAAATACAGCCTGGCCATATTCACACAAGTTACTAAAGCCCCACTCAGCTCCTTTTATATCAAGCATATGGCAGCTTGTGTGCAACCACTTTCTATGGCTGGTAATTAATTTTTCAGTGCCTTCATTAAAATTCTGCTCGCGAGCACTGCCCCGAGTGCCAAGATGCCAAATGTCATGTTTCCTCTCTGCCGGTATTATGTTCACACCACATAAGCCAGTAACAATGATGTTGTACCTTTTTATTAGAAAGAAAGTGGGTTTTAAAGCCATGCTCAAATCATAAAGCTGAGACTGACAAATGGATTCCATGAAGAGCTCCAGGTGGGTGAATATATATTAGGTGCAGATTACTTTAAGTTGCAGATGCACTGGCTGCAGCCGTCAGAAAACAGTCCTGCATACATCATCGTTGAGGCAATTAACATTTGCATTAGATAAGCAACTGCTAATGGTTTTGCAATTACCTTTTGGGACAAATCTATTGTAGTCTGCGCCTCAAGCCAATTTATCCATATCTGATGGAAAACATAAGAAAGGGTTATAGATGCGTCTTCGTTCCCAGGTGGAAGTGAAGATTTTTTTTTAGAATGGCACTGAACATACACAAAAGTTAGTTTACTTTGGTGCACTTTTATTGTACCTATTTTTTTATTTTAGACTAAAAGTAAGAGAGCTTCCTTTTATTTTACTTTTGTTGTACTAGCACAAGGTGAACTTGAGGAAGATTTGCTTGTACTATTAGACTTGTTTGAATACTCGATTATTCTTTTGCAAAAAGCAGTAGCACGGTGGCGCAGTGGTTACCACGGTCGCCTCACAGTGAGAAGGTCCTGGGTTCGAGCCCTAGGTAGTCCAACCTAGGGCCTGGGTTCGAGCCCTAGGTAGTCCAACCCATGCCTCCTCCGATACATGTGGAGTGACCAGGTGCTTCTTTTCACTTGACAGTGAGGAGCTTCAACCAGCGGGATGTAGTGCGTGGGAGGATCATGCTACCCCCCCCCCCCCGAACAGGCGCCTCGACTGACCAGTGGAGGCGCTAGTGCAGCGATCAGGACACATAACCACGTTTCGCTTCCCACCCTACAATCACAGCCAATTGTGTCTGTAGGGACGCCCAACCAAGCTTGAAGCAACACAGGACTCGAACCAGCGATCCCCATGTTGGTAGGCAACGGAGTAGACTGCTACCCTACCTGGACACCCACAAAATCTATTTTTTTTACTCCCCCATCACTATTCTCTCTTAGCTTCTCCTTCCTATTCTGTGGCTTGGTGGTGTCCCTGTGGTTCTATTCATAGTAGGACTATAAAGAAATGTCATTGACAGAAATGTTAGTAAGACGTTCTCTATCAACTGCTCAAACAAATCAATCTTTTGATAAAAGTTTTTAATTGTTTCTGATGTGTCAGCTTTGCCTTTCTGGGTTGGTAGTTAGCTAACCACTGCAAAGTATCTATTTTTCCAGTCAGGATGTTATGTAAATAATATTTAACATTAGCTACTCAGTTGACAAAGTGCAGTCAATACTAACAATTACAAATGATCCCGTATCGTTCTGTTCACCACACCACAATCACACAACAGTAGTGCTTTGCATCAAGACTGTGTCCTTGGTTTAAAAGTAATTTAAAAATGTCAGCATGCTTCATTCTTGAGGTTTCTAAATGTTCTGCAATGCTGGAAGGCATCGATAAGGTCATGCTGAAGGCATCTATTTCACTGGTTCTCAATCAGGTCCCACCAGTGCTGCTGGATTTCAGCAACAGGTGAATTTAACAAACTACCTGGCAGAACAGAAAACCAGCTGTTACTGGTGGCAAAGATGGAAAGTAAATGTTGGCGCTGTCATCATAAGGGTAGGAAAACTGGTTTAATTATGCATATTTCACAGAGGAATAATTACATGTGACGGCACGATGGCGCAGTGGTTAGTGCGGTCGCCTCACAGCAAGAAGGTCCTGGGTTTGAGCCCTGGGGTAGTCCAACCTTGGGGGTCATCCCGGGTCGTCCTCTGTGTGGAGTTTTGCATGTTCTCCCCGTGCCTGCTCGGGTTTCCTCCAGGGGCTCCGGTTTCCTCCCGCAACCCAAAGACATGTAAGTCAGGTGAATCAGCTGTACTAAACTGTCCCTAGGTATGAATGTGTGTGTGTGGAGGCCCTGTGATGGTCTGGCGGCCTGTCCAGGGTGTCTCCCCACCTGCCGCCCAATGACTGCTGGGGTGGGCTCTAGCATCCCCGCGACCCTGAGAGCAGGATAAGTGGTTTGGATAATTAAACGTGGTCATCATTGGTGTTGCTTGAACTCAAACTGTTTTTGTTTTTCTATTTGTACATCTCTCACAGATCATGATGTCAATGTAAGAGCACACTTTAACAACATCTTAGCTTATAAGTGAACACCCCCACTTGCTCTTATACTGTACAAGTCGTACTCAATATAACTTAATCAACTTACACACATTGTGCACGATTACACACTTCACAACAGTCTGGCAGTTCACATTCCAAACATATAACCCAATTTTTCAATCTTAAACTTCATTACAGGCTTAGTCAAAACTTCTACAACCTCGTCTACTGTTGGACAACATTCAGTAGTTATTGAGTGCAGACCAGATGAAATGATACCTGATGCCAACATGTTTACATTGCTCACAACATACTGGGTTCTTTGACAGAGCAATTGCACCTTGGTTATCTTCAAAGATTTTTACTGATGCATAATAGCACTCACCATCCATTCCATTCAATAACTGTACAAGACACCAACTTTCTTGCGTGGTTGCGGCCAGTGCCATATACTCCGCTTCACATGTAGATAAAGCTACTGCTGCTTCTTGGATTTCCATAAAATAACGGTGACGCTCGTCCAGCCTCACTTCACAGGAAATTCCGTGGCCAACCCGGAAGTTAATAATAAAGTATGGAAACGAACCACGCCCTATGACTGACACTACAGTCACTCCGTTAACATAATAAGACCCTCCTGTATTTTTAGATTGTATTAATTGGACTTTATATAAGTCCAATTCAAAGAAAATTGAAAATTAATAGACAGCAATGGCCCAACTAGCCATTAGCTCAAATCGGCTAAGAATTATCTCTATATTGATTGGCCACAATAGGGTACATTGTTGCGCATAATTTCATCACCAATTGCCAACATTATGGACTTTACAACTTGATTGATATGATAATATAATACTTTCATGTGTGTGTGTGTGTCTCTCTCTCCTTTTTCATCTGCAATTTGCGTCTTTATGAGTGGAGCTCTTGCAACCCAGCCACTGAGGATGCCCAGACGAGTGCAGTCTTATTGCCAGTCCCCAGATAAATGGGGAGGGTTACGTCAGGAAGGGCATCCGGTGTAAAACCCTTGCCAAATCAAATATATGGATCATAAATCCGATTTCTATATTGGATCGGGCAAGGCCCAGGTTACCAATGACCACCACCGGTACTGTTGGCCAGCAGGGTGCCGGTAGAAACTATGCTACTGTTGGGCAAAGGAGAAGGAGAGGGGGAAGGCATGTCCAGAGGCAGAGGGAGAAGAGGAAGGATAGCAGTGTGTAGGTGAGAGTCAGAACTTTGAATGTTGGCACTACGACTGGTAAAAGACTGACTGATTGAATTGGATGAAGGAAGGTAGTTATACTGTGTGTGCAAGACACCAGGTTCACAAAAGGAAATTTGATCAGTGTTATTCGATCTGGGTCACATAGGGTAAAACAAATCAGGGACTGGATTTATCAAATATCTAAAAGGACTGCTGATTTAGGATTGCTCATCAATTATTCATTAGGTTCACATTCTTGTAAATTACTATTACACCAACTATTTGCAAACTGCTTACTCTTCTGGCTTGATTAATAGTAATAGTGTCATGGTTGTGTTTTTCTGTTCCTGTTCCGGCCGCTTTTGCCGACACCCAGTCTGCTCCCAAGCCTTCGCCCACTTTTGCCGATGCCCACTCTGTTTCCGAGCCGTTGGATGCCTTGGCCGACGCCCAGTCTGTTCCCAAGCCGTCAGCTGCCTTTGCCGACGCCCAGTTTGTTCCCGAACCGTTGGCTGCCTTTGCCGACGCCCAGTCTGTTCCTGAGCCATTGGCTGCCTTTGCCGACGCCCAGTCTGTTCCTGAGCCGTCGGCCACCTTTGTCGATGTCCAGTCTGTTCCCGAGCCATTGGCCGCCTTTACCACGCCCCGTCTGTTCCCGAGCCGTCGGCTGCCTTTGCTGCTGCCCAGTATGTTCCCGAGCTGTCAGCCACCTCTGCCGATGACCAGTCTGTTCCCGCCTTTGCCGACGCTTGGCCTGATCTCGATCCACCACCCGCCTTTAGGCTTTCGAGGTTGCTTGGTTCCAGCTCTCAGCTTCCCATGTCTCCAGCGGCACTGCTTCCCATGTCTCACTTCCCGTGTCTCTAGCGGTCCCACTTCCCATGCCTGCAGTGGTCCCGCTTCCCATGCCTGTAGCAGCCCAGCTTTCCATCCCTGCAACAGCACAGCTTCCAGTGTCTCCAGTGGCCCAGCTTCCCGTGCCTGCAGCGGCTCAGCTTCCCGTGTCTCGAGTGGTTCAGCTTCCTGTGCCTCCAATGACTCAGCTTCCTGTGCCTCCAGTGGCTCAACTTCCCGGGTCTCCTGTGGCTCTGCCCTGTCCACGCCGCCAGCTTCCCGAGTGGCTGTCCTGTCCATGCCACTGACCTCCCGAGCGGTGGTCTTGTCCACACCGCCGACCTCCCAAGTGGCGGTCTTGTCCACATCAGCAACCTCCCGAGCTGCGGTCCTGTCTACGTCTCCGGCCTACTGAGCGGCGTTCCTGTCCATGTCGCTGAACTCGTGAGCGGCGGTCCTGTCTATACTGCCGACCCCCCTCCTGTCCACACCGTTGAACTCCCAAGTGGCGGTCTTGTCCACGTCGCCGACTTCCCGAGCGGCGGTCCTGTCTACGTCGCTGGCCTTCCGAGCGGCATTCCTGTCCGTGTCGCCGACCTCCTGAGCAGCCGTCCCGTCTATGTCGCCGACCCCCCATGTGGCAGTCCTGTCTGTGTCAGTGACCTCCCGAGCGGCTGGCCCATCCACATCACCGGCCTCCAGGTCATCCACCGGCCCATCTGCCAGAGCTGCTTGGTCCTTCAGTCCTGTGTCCTGGTCGCCCTCCAGATTGGTTGCATTCATCAGTCCAGCCCTCAGATCCCTGGCCCCATTCATCTGCTCTCAGACCTCTTGGTCCTGAATTTACCCCCGTTTCCCTACAGTTCCTTTTAAATACGGTAGCCCATATGTGTCCCTCTTCAAGTCCCTGATATAGTTACCACAAAATTTCTAAAATCCATCCTTCCTGGCTTAGGTCCGAGCCTGCGCTCTATTATCAACTATGCTGTCACATCCAAATTAGAATTATAGACCAATCTCCAAACTTCGTTTTTTATCCAAAATCCTTGAAAAACTGTTGCTCCTGTCATTGATTGAGGGTCATAACATTTTTGATAAACTTAAATCTGGTCCGTTTCTCATTGTGCCACATATAATGTACAGCGAGCCAGTCATTATTGTGAAATAAATACCAATACGGTGATGCAGGACCCAGATGCAAAGCGGAGGGGTCCTGAATCTGAATTTGACACAAAATATTGATTTAAAAATTATTTTATTGATTTAAAATTAATTTTATTGCTTCTGCTAAAAACAATAGTTAGATTCTACATAGTGTCCATAGCAATGGTCTGTTATTCATAGCAGCGGTCTGCTATTCAGAAATAACAGATCGTAAAATAACGTAACTGACCAATCAGATTCGAATATTCAACAAAGCCGTGTAATAATGTAATTTGATATAATTGTTTACTTATATTTTTCATGTGTGTGTGAAGCAATTTGTAACTGTGTTTTAACAAGTTCCATATAAATAAAGCTTTACTTACTCCATATTTTATAGATTTTAATCGTGGTATGCATTCCCACTCATCTGCAGAAAAAGAGGCTCAGTAGGCATAATTTAAACTGTATCATGGGCTCCGTTATATCAGCATCCTGGATATGACAAGTACTTTTACTTTTGATACTTTGAGTACTTGTATACTTTTACTTGAGTATGAATGTCAACATGGTACTTTCACTTTTTAATAGTTAATTTTGTGTCAAGGTATTTGTACTTTTACTTGAATCAAACTTCTGAGTATTTCCTCTGAATACACCTGAGGACCTGATTGAAAACGACTGGTGTAGTTGAAATTGTCATCATGATGTCAAGATCAAAGAGGGTGTGTTGTTTGAGTTTGAATGGTCTCATCTATTATTCCTTCACAGCTGGTGAGCGAGCAACAAGAGAGCCGTCCGCTACTTAGCCCCTCCATTGACGACTTCCTCTGCGAGACCAAGTGTGATGGGGTGTCCCGCCCGGTAACCTCCAACACAGCCGGTACAGTTACAGCTGTTTTTTTATTTCCATTTGTTTCTAAAAGAGAGAAGGCAGTGAACTCTCCTAAGCATTTTCTTTGCTTATTAAGGTAGAGGGAAGGCTGAAAGGCCAGCTATGATGCCTGTGACTGTAGAGACAGTAGACATACAACCACAACTGTCTCTCTCGGTACCATTCAGATATCACATACTTGTAACTTTTACTGTTCCAAAAATGGCTTTTAAAAGATGAAATCAAAGTTGTTGGCGTGATAAAAACTTTTGACTGTGTGGAAAACTTTTTTTTTCTTTTCAGACAATTTCAGTGGTTTATGTACTACACAGTATAATGGGGAATGTATTTCTTGTAAGAAAATTCCACAGAGAAACAATACGTGAACCTTACCAGAGGGATCAGAAAGCTTCAATTGCCACCACCAATATGGTTTTTATGATGTGTCCATCTGTGTATATATATATATATAGAAGTTCTGTAAGGTACAGTACAGTCTAATGAGTATGAATAAACCCTCCTTAAGCCAGCAGGAGTGAAACTCACGAATTCTTAACAAAATGCACACCAAATGTAAATTGCTACCTTTGGAGTAATCCCCCTTTTGAAAATATATCATCAACAAAAAGCAAATACACCTGAGGGTATATGCTTTAGCATGAATGTAGTTATAACTACGTTGCAATAAGCTGAACCTTTTTAATAAGTTTAACAGGTTGTCTCTACTATCACAGAAAGTTGAATCAGTTCATCTGGACATATCCATTTTTGAAAGAAATGTCTCTACGACAGAGACACGTCCATGAGTTAAAGAAGCTTCTTTTGGCTAGGATTACATTAGATGCGATGGGAACTCCAGATAGCCTTAGCCCCAGGCCTGACAGCAGACCTGCTATTGGAGTTTGTCTCTGTTTACCGGTGTGGGAAGGCTCGCAAGAGCAAGCCACTGTGGCTTGGTCTGCAGTCACCTCTTCTGACTGCAAACTGGTTGTTGCCCCTCACCGGGCCTGTTGGTACTCCTACTGGCCAGCATGCCTCTCCCACTTCTGTCGACAGAGTAAAGCAACATACACTAGTGATAGGAGACTCCATTACCCGCAATATCAGATTAGCTTCATCAGCCTTGGTTCACTCTTTACCTGGGACCAGAATCTCTAACATCTTAGGGTGCTGGCATCACGGGGGGAGAAACACGGAAACCAGGCACAAAGCACCACTACTTTCAGCAACATTGATATTCATGTCGGCACCAATAATGCTAGGATGAACAATAATTGATCACAAAAGCCAGCCTAGTCAAGACGCTTGAGTTGGCTAGAAAGATGTGTCAGCATCGATTAATTGTCTCTGGTGCCTTACCCATGAGGGGTAATGATGAGATGTACAATAGGCTCACCCCAATGAACTACTGAGATTCAGGAATTCAGCTTTGTTAATAACTGGCCTTCTTTCTGGGTCCGCCCTTACTTGCTGAATGCGGGTGGCATTTCACCCTACTGGGGACAGCGCTGCTATTTTGTCCAGCAATATAGATAGTTGTCTATGTGTAGTTTGACACCAGGGACATAGACAAGTAGACTGGGACAATCATTCAGCAGGTTGCAGATGATTACAGAGCCTGCTAGGTTTAAAGGTAGTGCGGATGTGGAGTCAACTAGTTTAGTTAGGGAATTTCTCATAGTATAGCTCAAACTGACAGCTTGGTCTATAATATTGAGACCATCTCCCTACTCTGCTGTATCGCTCCCAAGCTCTCCTCTCCTACTACCACTGGTTGTGGTGAAATATGCAACGAAGCACCTAATAAATAATCTACAGAACCAAACATCCAATGTTATCAAAAGTGTGACCACATATCGTCCAAAGCGTAGGTCTTCAAAATTGTCAACTAATAATACAAGGTGTCTAATTCCAATTAATATTTCATCCATTGGTAGCTCTAAAGTTCCGCTTACTACTGATCATTTCAACAAGATGCTTAAATTTGGTTTCATAGTGGTTTGGATAATGGATGGATGGAAATATCAGATCACTGTCTACCAAAGTCTTACGAATAAATGATCTGATTCTTGAACATAGTTTTGATATGATATGGTTATGCGAAACATGGCTGAAACCAAATGTTTTCCTTCTTTTAAATGAAGCTTCCCCACCTGACTATACTCATGCCCACGTAGCTTGGGCAAATAAACAAGGTGGAGGTGTCGCCTTAATATATGTCTATTTTCAATTTAATTTCTAAACTTGAATCTAAATTCCAATCTTTTGAAGCTCTTATTCTAAGTCCATCTCCCTCAGCAACGAATAGACTCGGCTCAGTCCAGATTGTGATACGCTATAATAATAACTTTATTTATATAGCACTTTTCTAAAACAATGTTACAAAGTGCTTTAGAAAGAAATAAAACCAGACAAGGCAAAAATAAGAGTAAGACCAAATAAGTAAGAGTAAAAATAAAGAGTATAAATAATTAAAAACAAATATCAAACATTTGTAAAAGCTTTCATAAAAAGAAAAGTTTTAACACGAGCGTTAAAAGAAGCTAGAGACTTGGTTTGTCTTAGTTCGACAGGAAGAGAGTTCCATAGTGTGGGGCCTCTAACCCCAATCACCCTTTGTAACAAACCAAGACCTAGGAATAACCAGCAGGGCTCCATCTGTGGATCTTAATGGTCGTGTATACCAGGCCAATAAATCAGAACTGTATGTAGGAACAAGACCATTTAAAGCCTTAAAAGTGAGCAATAAAACTATAAATTCAATTCAAAATATAACAGGGGGCCAGTGTAGGAAGGCAAGCACAGGAGTGATATGGTCATGCCTCTTTGTCCCGGTACTGAGCCGAGAAGTGGTGTTTTCTACCAACTGCAGACAGTGGAGTGAGCCCTTGCTGATACCAGAATAAAGTGCATTACAATAGTCAAGCTGAGAATAGATAAAAGCACGCACAACGTTTTGCAGATTGGCAATTGATAAAAATGACTCAATTTTAGAGATTAGCTTGAGCTGGAGAAAGTATGACTGAACAACATCTTTGATTTGATTATCAAAACCGAGGTTAACGGACTTCCAGTTGGACAACGTATAGACGGCTGCGTATTTTCCATAACTCTATTTGCACCATTCATATATTTACCTCATTTAATTGCATAAATAAGACAATAACTGTACTTGGTTTCCAAATATGTTGCTCAGCAATTTCAAGACAACCGTGACAAGCAACTCAAGCAGCTCCTGAGGCTAAGATGGCAGATCCGCTAACCACTGCTAACTTAGTGCAAGAGCTCGAGAAAAACCATGACAGCCTGGCTGCAGAATTCAAAACATGCATCTCTACATCTTTGGAGACCTACCTTTCACCTATATGAACGTCTCTGGGCACCATCATCGCCGCATTGGACTCACACAATCAAAAGATAACGACCATGCAAAGTACACTCACCAGCCCCAGTGATGAGCTACCTGAGCTAACATCGAGACTGGATAAGCTTGAAAAGGCTAACGCAGCATTAGCAGCCAAAGCAGCCAAAGTAGAAGACCTCGAAAACTGATCCAGATGACATAATATAAGAATCGTTGGCTTACCAGAGGGGATTGAAGGAGGTTCGCCATCAGAAGTCGTCTCACAGCTCATCCACAAAATCATCGTAGGTGAGATTTTTCCAAAACCGCTGGAATTGGACAGGGCACACAGAACACCAGCTCCAAAACCTAACCAAGACAAACATTCCCAGGCCATCATCGTAAAATTCCACTGCCTTCAGGACAAGGAGCATGTGCTTTGTTGGGCCAGGACGCACAAAGAGGACATACAGTTCAACGGCAACAGGATCCTCTCCTTCCCTGACATGAGTGCAAACTTGGCCAAGCAGCATGCAGCATTCAAAGATATATCAAGGCTAAACACCACAAAGCTGGAATTACTTTCGCCCTATGCCACCCACCTTGACTCTGCATCACCATTGACGGTAACAAACACCACTTCGATACCCCTGCCACAGCAGAAACATTCTACGAACAAATAAAAGAAAAATCGGTGGTCCATGTCAATTAGTACAGATGCCTAAAATGTGCTATGGTCTATATTGGTCGAAAAGGTGGTCTTTGATGTTAAAAAGTTTAATGTTTAGGGGGGCATCCGGCTGGCATGACAGTCTATTCCATTGCCTTCAAACACGTGGCTCAGCGGTTCGAATCCCCATGTTACCTCCGGTTAGGTCAAGCGTCGCTAGACACAATTGGCCGTGTCTGCGGGTGGGAAGCCGGATGTGGGTATGTGTCCTCGCTGCACTAGCGCCTCCTCTGGTCGGTCAGGGCACCTATTCAGGCGGGAGGGGGAACGGCGTGATCCTCCCATGCGCTATGTCCCCTTGGTGAAACTCCTCACTGTCAGGTGAAAATAAGTGGTTGGCGACTCCACGTGTATCGAGGAGGCATGTGGTAGTCTACAGACCTCCCTGGATCGGCGGGGGGGGGCAGTGACTGGGATGGCTCAGAAGAGTGGGTAATTCGCCGGATACAATTGGGGAGAAAGGGGGGGGGATTATGTTTACACTTCCGCTATGTCTTTGAAGGACCTTATTTGAATAATACCTAAGAACTTAGCACTTCACCCACAACTGACCAGTTCCCTTTCATGATTGACTGCTATGGGGTCATTAACTACAAGACCAGCTGATTTCAAGTGCATAGCAAGTCACCTGGCTTACCATATGTCAAAGACTGGTTCTGATTGCACAAGTTCTTGAAAAATCAATGCCGAATATTGTGTTTAATGGCAATTACTTAATTACACAAACTTAAGTATAGTTTAAACGTTAACTGTACCGATATGAGGTGTACTTGTTTACAGTTACTAGGGCTGCACGATATTAGGAAAACATGCGATAATGTTGTTGAATATCACAATGATGATATGACTCACGATAAATAAACAAATATTGAAGTATACAGTTTTAATGTCTTTCTGCTTTAGGTTTGCTGCTAACGTAGACCCCAGACAACGAACAGCCTATGCACACTGAATAAAAAATTGAAATGCATTATTTCCATTCCAGCAAAATGGTTTGCTGCAGCCACTATATTGACAATGATCAAATAGCACCAACTTGGTTGCATGGCAATACAGCTTCTTCATCACTTTAACAGAACATCTAGGCCTATTTAAATATATCAGCTACTACGAGTTTATATTACAAATGATTACGTAACAGTCTCAATTTAAAACTGATACCTTACCAGTTTTGCGGAGTGAGTAACTAATGTTAGAATTTTATTTTTTACATTATATTTTGTTGTTGCTGAGGCGGAATCAGCCAAGTGATACTACCGCCGTTTTCTTTTTCAGAAGGGGGCACCAAAGTCAACACAAACTGCATAAACCACTTATCGCAGTTCAAGCAGTCTTTTGCGATACATATATCGTGCATGTTGATATCGCGATGAAGGTAAATTTTCGATATATTGTGCAGCCCTAGTTAATACATGGTTAATGCAGGAATTCTCCTGCTGTTTGTTAGGTTAGGTTAAGTCTGACTGACACTCCGTTGTTCATTGGGAGTATAACTGTATAGGAGACCTGCTGCTCGCTTCTAAGGAAGGAAGAGCATAGAATTTGGAAGTCTTAGCAGATTGTTCTCATGCTGCAAAGTTTGTTCTATTTTAGCTTTTGTTTTTGGGATGGGGTTTGAGGAGGTCACATGTTGGTCACTTTTTGACATAAATGTCACATGTTTACTGTCACGTCAAGTACAGCTGGTTTCATATACTAAATATATATTGGGTAAATTATATCATTCCAGTGATTATATTTAGTAGGATTTATGACTGAGCCTAATATTGATAGCATGACCAAAAAGCTGCATGTGAAAATGATTTCATGGAATGTGAGAGTTTTAAATGGTCCTTTCAAAAGGCTTCATGGGGCAGATATTGTTTTCCTCCAGGAAACTCCCCTTAAATTAAGTGATCACACAAGTCTGAGGCAGCTGTGGGTGGGACAGGTATTCCATTCATTATTTAACTCAAAAGCCAGAGGAATAGCTTTTTTTATTCCTAAAAGCTTCAGTTTACACCTGAAAAAATAGTGCATCATCATTGTCTCCGGCAGACTCTTTCATATACCAATTATATTAATATGTGTATGTGCCTCTAATTTTGATGATGCCAAATGTATGACTATGCTTTTATCTTCTATCCCAAATATAGATACACATTATTTGATTCTTCAAGTCTGCCACAGGCTAGTACCATAGTAAGTCTTCAGATGGTTCCGAACGCTGCAGCTAGAATTCTAACTAAATCTAGAAAATTTGACCATATTACACCAATTCTGGCCTCCCTTCATTGGCTTCTATCCATGTTAGATCAGCTTTCAGGGTGCTTCTGCTGACTTATAACCCCTAAATGGGCTTGACCCATCTTACCGGTCTGATCTCCTTAAACCATATATTCCTTCTCAAGCTCTTCGCTCTCAAAATACAGGGCTCCTGTGTGTACCCAAAGTTAAAAAGAAGTCAGCTGGTGGCAGGGCCTTTTGCTATTGGGCCCTGTTCTTGTGGAATAACCTGCCTGCTGCCATCAGACAATCAAGAGTCTGTTGAGTCCTTCAAATCCAAACTTAAAACATCTTTTTGCCTTAGCCTACAATTAGTTGCCTTTGAATTGAGTACTTCACAACCTGTAATGCATGGCGGGTCGGTTTCTGTCTCAATGAATTTATCAAGCACTGTTCTGCCGACAGAAATATAGATTATTGACTATAGCAAACTACTGTTCCTTTGTCTCACACATCTTTTTCTCTCTCTCTGAATGACGTCTTCTCCTTTCTCATCTCCTGTGTATGTGAATGGTGTGATGTGAGTCTCCCGTGTGCACATGTAGTCTGTCCTCCTCCCAGGTCTCCATGGTGATCGCCACCTGGGCACTCCTTGGCATCCTCCTCATCACATTTATATATATATATATAGACATATATATATCTTATAAATTCATATAATTTTGTTATCCTGTTTCAATGTTACATCCTTCTCTCACTCCGTGTGCGATTAATGTTTTTTCATGTCTCTTCCCGCACGTATGTGAATGGTGTGATGTGTCACTCTTATGGGCATGTGTAGTCTGTCCTCCTGTCAGGTCTACAAGGTGATGGTGGTTACGTGGTTCAGGTCCTGGGCTGTTCCGGTGGCATCTGGACACTGCTTGGCATCCTCCTCATCATATTCTTCATACATTTTATAATTCCATTATAATTCTGTTATCCTCTTTCAATATTGTACTGTGTAAATTGAGTAAACACAGTATCCACTGCATGCCTGTCTGTCTTGGGAGAGAGATCCCTCCTCTGTTGCTCTCCCTGAGATTTCTACCTATTTTTTCTATGTGAGGGTCTAAGGACAAGGTGTTGTATTGCTGTAAAGCCCAGTGAGGCACATGTCATTTGACATTTGGGATAATGGGCTATACAAATAAAATTGACTTGACTTGACCAGCCTCAGCCGGGACCATCAACTCACTGTTACAGTGCACTCACTACACAAGCCAGAGCAGTGTAAAACAGAATGTCCTACACACTAGGGCAGTGTACAAATCACAAACCGGTGATGAAGCGGCAGAGATCTGACATTTTGCAAGAGTTTGAGATAGAGCCTAGCGAGACTGCAGCTGTGGCCATTGATAACACTGGCAATATGTTAGTAAGTCAAGTTTATTTAGTATAATGCCTTTCACAGAACAAGGTCACAAAGTGCTTCACAAGAATAACATTGTTAAAAAGACCATAAAAACAGTAAAAAAGAAACAAACCATAAAACATAAGCAATGAAAGACCTCAAAAACACATAATTACAAACACTAGGTAGTACCAGGCAAGACAAAGGCTAGTTTGAACAAATGGGTCTTCGGCTGCTTTTTAAAGGCGTCGACAGAGACTGCAGATCATACGTCTAAAGGTAGAGCATTCCACAGTGTTGAAACCACAACTTCAAACGCACAATCACCTTTTGTTTTCAAACAAGAGTGAGGGACAATTAGTAAACCCTGGTCAAAAGACCTAAGCAACCTACTAGTGATATAGGGATGGAGCAGGTCACAGATGTACACAGGTGCCTGACCATGCACCTCACCTCACCTAGGTCGTCCATCAGGATGCCCCAATATAGGGTTTCGGTTGCACATGTTTGTTTAAAGCGTGGGGCGCTACTCCACATGCAGTTCTATGGTTTAGGATTTTTTGCCTTTCCATTGTCAAGATGCATTGATCATCTGAAAAGCCACGATGTCCCCTGGTCCATAACATCAGTCTATCGATGAATGCACCTAGGACTACTGCTACCCATAAGAGTAGCAGGGTTTATCATCGAGGTTTACTCCTCTAGATCCACCGTGTTCTGCTCTGTTGTCTCCTGACAACGTAAACAGGAATACTGCGCAGTCGATGTGGCTCTTCACGACGCAAGGATGGTCATTCATCATGGGGAGGCTATATTTTGTGCTTCACATGATGCTGGGGTGTATGGAGACCAGTCTAGGACACCATGAAAGGCCATCTAGGAAAGGTACTACTCCTATACTTAACCCCTTAACCTGCCCATGCAGGGCTCTATATATGAAAATAAGAACCTCAAAATCAATTCTAAACTTGATAAGAAGCCAATGTAAAGAATATAAAATTGGTGTAATGTGAATCGTCCTGCTGGACCTAGTCATAAGCCTTGCAGCAGCATTCTGGACCATTTATAGATGGTCCAGGGACGACATGCTGAGGCAGGTGAAAAGGGATTTGCAGTAGTCCAGCCGGGATCACATAAAAGCATGAATGATCATTTCTAGCTCAGGTAGTGACAAAACAGACCTGAGTTTGATAATGTTTCTTAAATGGAAAAAAACATGTACGGTAATATGTTGATTGAAGTACATAGCCTGATTAAAAATAACACCAACATTTCTAAGATCAGACTGTACAGCTGAAGAAAGGGACCCAATACGCTGAACAACCTTGGAAGCTATACTATCTGAAGCACTGATAAGGACCTCAGTCTTATCTTCATTTATGGATGTTTATAATTGGATGTTGCCATCAAGAGGCTAGAGATCCTAAAAATATGATACTTTGCACACACATTGAATGTGGCAGCAAAGAAAATCTACCAAATTGCTTCTGTTTATAAATGGGTAGCCCGAATCAGAGCAGCAGTCGTGTGGTTCAAGAGATCCTTGATCTCCAAAACAGTCTTGAAGGAAAAGCAGCAGCTTCTCGGTAAGAAGCCAGTTAAACCCATTAAAATATTATTTTGAAATTCCCAAATTCAACAATTTAATTCAGTATTCAAGTGTGCAGGAGTAAAATTGTTGTTTTTTGTTGTTGTTTCAGGCCTTCCACAACATTCACTCATACTTGACATCAAGACCAGATGGAACTCACTCTCTATTTAGTGAGAGAGAGCAGTCTCCAGTGAGCCAAGCAGCAGCCTTGGACCCACGACTGCAAAAGGCAATGACCAAGGACAACCTGGACTGCCTGAAGAACAAGGACTTCCATAAGGCTGAGGCGTTTGTCCAGCTCATGGGAATCCTTTGTACATCCACACTGTGTGTCATGTAACAAGAATGCCACCTGTGGACAGATCATAGCCATCCTCCAAAAACTAGAAGAGCACTTCACTGTTAAGCAGAAAGATATGTTTGTGGCAACCATCACAGAGAAGGTGTGGGGGAACCTTTTGGAGCGCTATCAGGATGAGGACATGAGGCCACAGCAATCGACCCTCGATTTAAAGGAAGGCCTGTGAGTGACGCCAACTGGGACAGACTGAGTAAGACAGCTGTTAAGGCCAATCGACAGGAGCAACACCAGGGCTGTCAGAGGAGCTGGCGCACACAGACACAGAGCAGCAGCAACAGGAGTAGGGGTCTTTAGGAAAAAGAGAAGAAATGATGATGATGATGGATTACATTTATATAGCGCTTTATCTAGACACCCAAAGCGCTTCACAGTGAAGGGGGGAAACTCACCTCAACCACCACCAATGTGTAGCACGGACCTGGGTGATACACAGCAGCCATTTTGCACCAGAACACTCACCACACATCAACTTGAGGTAGAGAGGGAAGAATCATTGAGCGAATTACATGGAGAGATGATTAGGTGGCCAGATGGAGCGAGCCAGGTTAGGAATTTTGCCAGGACACTGGGGGACCCCCTATTATTTGCGATAAGTGCCATGAGATCTTTAAGGACCACAGTGAGTCAGGACCTCGGTTTAATGTCTCATCCGAAGGACGGTATCTCCTACAGCACAGAATCCCTGTCACTGCACTGGGGGCATTGAAATTTTTTAATTTTTTTTAATTTTTATTAGGACCAGCGGGAAGACTGCCCCCTACCGGCCAACCAACACCACTTCCAGCAGCAACTCAGTTTTCACAGGAGGTCTCCCTTCCAAGTACTAGCCAAGCCCATACAGAGCCATGGTACATGTTGACATGGCTGCCGGAAATGAAAGGAGACTGACCCTCCATTGTAAAAAAACAAGGAGTGCCTTGGAAGATCTGTTCTCAGAGGAAGACAGGGAGTTGAGGATGATGAGCCAACAGAACACCTTGTCCCTCAATTGCAAGCTGTTGCTGCAAGCGCGTTGAGCTCTAGAAGTTGAGCTCTACAAAGGCCTGCCTCCCATCCCCATGGCTGAAGATCCTGTGATGTGGTGATGGGAGAACAGAGCTACTCTGCCCTCCTCACAAACACTGCAACAAGTTACCTCTCTGATCAAGTCTCCTCCACCCATAGCAAGAGGGTATTTTGACTGCAGGGAACACTATAAGCCAGGAGGAGGGAGCAGAAATCCCGACTTCTGCCAGAGAAGGCAAACATGTTGATCTTTCTCCAGAAGAACTGCTCAGAACTGTTAGGCCTTTTGCAGCCTACCTGTATGCCCCATCCGTGTTGCTCTATACCACTGTATTTTCTTTTGCAGTAAATAACTATTTCATTTGTTTTACATTTCCATCATCACAACATTATAGTCTATAATATTGTGAGTTAATTCTCACATAATAGTCTGTTAAAGCGTTGACAAACTACAATGCTGTTACAGTTGCTACTCCAGAAAGTTAATTTACATACAGTACATATGAGAAAATAAAGCAATGTTAAATCTGTTCTTAATTTGTTTCCTTTTTTTCCTCTTAAAAAATAACAAAAAGGGCCGATAAGAGTACCGTTAAAATAACGGATCAATAAGCAGTATCGGTAAGAATAGTATTACCGTTAAAATCTTAATGATACACATCCCTAGTCTGGCACGATGACAGAGTTCTGCACCTTGGCTACACATTGCTAAGGTGTGAATAGAGAGGGGACACTTTACATCTCCAACCTCCATACCCTCCATAGCTTGCAGTTTGTCATTTTGGTTCGGTTAGTGTATGTACACACACCTACATCATTACAACGGAAACCAATACAGATGGTTTAATGATGCCTGAAGACACAAATCTGACCCGATCACTTGCAAATAATAACCTGGACAGTCAGTCCTAAAGATTGGATTTGACAAAACAAATCAGATTTGCCTGCAGTCTAAACACAGCCTTTAAGGCATTGCTAATTGCACTAAATAAGCACAGCTGGACTGCTACCTGAATTAGTAGATATTCAAAGATAATGTATTTCTGTCAAAACTGGTAATCATCACATGGGTATACTCAAGAACATGTCCAAATAACTACATGCAATTTCTCATAGATATCTTTTAATGTGGTTAACAAAACATATCCGTTTGTGTTTTGGTACAAACATACTAACAAAGCCCTGTTGAACTATGTTTGATTTTTTTCCATCTAAACTCCAAAGTGCCTGCTTTGATGCACTGTCAAAAGGCAGCAATGGCCTTGAGAATAAAAGCAGACAGGAATGCAAATTTGCAAACCTGCTAAATTTGCAAATCTGAGATCAAAACCTTCCCATGGCACCAGTGTCACAAAAACCTTGGATGTCCACAAAATTTGAAAATCAGTCTCACCTTAAATTTTCTGGGAAATCCCATAATGACACCTTCAGGTCTGGCAAGATAATGTAAAATAAGTTACCAGTCAGACGCAGATACAGAGAGATTCAAGGTTTCATTTCTTAAAGCAGAGGAAAGAAAAAGAAAGACTTGGTCATTGCAAGCCAGCATACAACAAAATACAGTGTTTCCCACAGGTCTTAAATATATTTGTGATATATTTGTGGTGGTAGCTGGCGGAAAGGGCCGGCATTACCTGCCGGCACAAAAATGGTCTACTACATGTGACAAACAACAAATACGTGTGAACTTTAACACAATATTTTGAATTATCTCAATGCTCATATCTGCTGAGTAAATGCATGAAACATTTGTAGTCTAACCTTAGCCGAAGTTAGTCTGTGTCTTTCTAACTGCCATAGCCCGAACAGAAAACAGTAGTCCCCCCTTATCCATGGGGGACATGTTCCATCCGCAGTTTCAGGCGTCCGCGTACCGAACCCTATATATACAATAGTACTAAGTGACTAAAGGGCGGGTAGGGTATACAGCGTGGATACGCTGGACAAAGGGATGATTCACGTCCGGGCGGGACGGCACGAGATTTCATCACACTACTCAGAACGGCACGCAATTTAAAATCTATTGTTGTTTGTTTGTTTGATTGTTGGATTGTTTGTTTCTGGAATCTACCATTTAATATTTTCGGGCCGTGGTCGCCAACTGAAACCGCGGAAAGCGAAACCGCGGATAAGGGGGGACCACTGGTATAATCTTAGCCAGGACATCTTTATTGCATGTTGCGCAACGGAGTCGCCAGCCGCTTCTTTTCACCTGAGAGTGAAGAGTTTCACCGGGGGGACGTAGCGCGTGGGAGGATCACGCTATTCCCCCCAGTTCCCCCTCCCCCTGAACAGGCACCCCGACTGACCAGAGGAGGCACTAGTGCAGCAACCATGACATATACTCATATCCGGCTTCCCATCCGCAGACATGGCCAATGTGTCTGAAGGGTTGCCCGATCAAGCTGAAGGCAACACAGGGATTCGAACTGCCGATCCCCGTGTTGGTAGGCAACAGAATAGACCGCTACGCCACCTGGACGCCCACAAATGTCTTTTAAAGGCAAAGAGCAGTCACAGCAATGTTAGCTTGTGGACAACAGCCCCATCATGTTTTTTCCTCCAAAAGATTTCATGTGAATGTTAAACAAGCCAGAAGAAAAACAGAAAAACAATTAACTAAGTCCAATTTTCCAAGTTCCAGAGGACCATGTGGATGCAGCATATGAATGTCGTTTTTGACAGGTGTCAGCAGGTGCCAATGTATTCTGCCCTCAAGATTTATTTTTCTTGACTGAAAAGCCATTGTCTGAATACTACAGTTATTATAATACATGTAATATTGGTTTTAGCACTGCCAATTAAGTTATACACCTATCAGCCAAAACATTAAACCACTGACAGGTAAGTGAATAACATTGATAATCTTGTTACCCTAGCACCTGCCAAGGGCTGGGCTGCTAAATAATATATTAGACAGCAAGTGAACAGCCGGTTCTTGAAGTTGATGTGTTGGAAGCAGGAAAAATGGGCAAGCGTAAGGATCTGAGTGACTGACAAGGGCCAAATTGTGATGGCTAGACTACTGGATCAGAGCATCTCCAAAATGGTAGGTCTTGTGGGATGTTCCCTGTATATAGTGGTCAGTACCTACCAAAAGTGGTACAAGGAAGGACAACCAGTGAACCGGCGACAGGGTCATGGATGCCCAAGACTCACTGATATGTGTGGGTAGCGAAGGCTATCCCGTCTGGTTCAATCCCACAGAAGAGCTACTGTAGCTAATATTGCTGAAAAAGTTAATGCTGGCTATGATAGCCAGGTGTCAGAGTGCATCACAGCTTGCTGTGTATGGGGCTGCATAGCTGCAGATCAGTCAGCGTACCCATGATGACTCCTGTCCACCATCGAAAGTGCCTACAATGGGAATGTGAGTGTCAGAACTGGACCATGGAACACTGGAAGAAGGTGGCCTGGTCTGAAGAATCTTTTTTTTATTTTATTTTTTACATCATGTGAATGGCCATGCGTATGTGCATCATTTACCTGGGGACGAGATGGCACCAGGATGCACAGCAGGGCAATTTTCTGGGAAATTTTCTGCTGAGAAACCTTGGGTCCTGGCATTCATGTGGATGTTACTTTGACATGTGCCAGCTGCCCAAACACTGGTGCAGACCAGGTACACCCCTTCATGGCAATGGTATTCCTTGATGGCAGTGGCCTCTTTCAGCAGGATAATGCGCCCTGCCACACTGCACAAATTGTTCAGGATTGGTTTGAGGAACATAAAGAGTTCAAGGTGTTATCTTGGCCTCCAAATGCCCCAGATCGTAATCTGATCGAGCATCTGTGGGATGTGTTAGAAAAACAAGTCCGATCCACAGAGGCCTTACCTCACAACTTACAGGACTTAAACGAATCTGCTGCAAACGTCTTGGTGCCAGATACCAGAGGACACCTTCAGAGGTATTGTGGAGTCCATGCCTCGATGGGTCAGAGCTGTTTGGACGGCATGAGGGGGACCTGTACAATATTAGGGAGGTGGTTTTGATGTTTTGGCTGATCGGTATAGTATCAAGGGGCACAGTTTTCTTCCAACTTCATTTGCCATTGTATTGAACCTTAAACATGGTACTAAGAATGTGTAATTTTGTAGATTGCCCTACACAGTACAACTGATCCAATAACCCAAAAATCATAGCATTCTGATTTAAGCTTAAATGAAATGTCTTCTCCTGGATCACCACCTTGTCATGGTGAAGCTTGCATGTATTAATGATCCCAACAGCTACATGCCATCTGGACCTTGGCTCCTGGTAGGGTCACCCAAGGTGGATAAGGCAAGAGAGAAGGTCCAGACAAAGCGTGATCCAACAAAGACCTCAACGGTGGAACTGGCAGAAGATGTCTTCAGGTCACAATGCCAGTGAAGGCGGATGAAGGCTGTAACAGAGGGTGGTCTCCAATCATCTTGTTTCACCATGCCATTGGACTCTTGCCACCCCCTGCCGAAGACCGTGTGATGGCTGCAGGCACATCAGCCTCTCCACGTAAAAAGCTGTCATGCACAGGCGTCCTCCCGGGACAGTCATACTCGACCCCAAGTGACCGCCAATGAATGAAATGAAAGAATAGAATACTCTTTATTAGTCTTTTTCTACATATATACAAATGAAATTTACTCTCTGCATTTAACTCATCCTAGCTGTGTAGCTAGGAGCAGTGTGCAGCCACCGTGCAGGACCCGGGGACCAACCCCAGTTATTTCTTCCTATTGCCTTGGTCAGGGGCACAGACAGGAGTATCAACCATAACATGCATGTCTTTTTTGATGGTGGGAGGAAGCCAGAGTGCCCAGAGCAAACTCACGCAGACATGGAGAGAACATGCAAACTCCACACAGAAAGGACCTGGGATGGGTGAGGCAACAGTGCTAACCACTGGGCTGCCTGTGCCGCCCAAATGTCACCAACGGCACCAAGTGTCAACACCTCTTCATTGACAGCAAAAGGGCAGTTAAAACAGCTGATCTTCAACACAAACAAAGGGTTTAGCTCCTTAAAAGGAGGCTGTGTCCGTCCTTGCCCGTCCACCAGACTGGGATTGAATTGCTTAATTGACCAAACAAGAGCTCCTAAAGGGGCTGCCTTATCCTCATCAGACTTTGCAGCAGCCATCATACCTGAAATATATTTAGAGAGTCTGAAGAGCAGTACCAAATTTGTCTGAGGGTTGTCTAACCAGAGGACAAAACAGTGATAGCCTCAGTACCTCTGGCAGCTCACATTAGAAAATGTCTTGATCAAACATAACTGCATACAATGCAGTGAGCGAAACTCGGTAATTACAGTCTTATCTGAAAAAGGAAAAAGAGGATTCTCAATTGCATGCTTGAATGAAGCTCAAGAAATGCTTAGTAGAATGAGCGGACTTGTAATAACCATCATAGTTAAAGCTGCACTGTGTGGCATTAAAAATAAAAGTGGTCAATACACAGGGTAATGGTCATTTACACGATGATGGAAATGGTTTTTTTTATGTTCAGAAAACGGCCTCTTAAAACGTAGAGAGCAGAAGGAGGCTCTGAATCAGAGAAGGCGTTGAACTACACCAGCTAAACAGCTAATACCAACTCAGTACCAACACTATAGCCAACATTTGAAATATCTCCCTTTTAAGCCGTCCACATTTAGACCTTCAAATTTGACTTTTTAAACCTGATTTTTCCCTCCCAAAGTACAGCTTTTAGAAAAGGAGGATTCATCCAAACAATTTAACAGATTTGTCTGCCAAAAACACCTGGTTTTTTTTCCGTTTTTTGGACCCCCCCCCTTTTTTTTTCTCCCCAGTTGTACCCGGTCAATCACTCCACTCTTCCTAGCCGTCCCTGTCACAGTGCCACCTCCTCTGCCGAGCCGGGGGGGGGGTGCCTGCAGACTACCACATGCCTCCTCCGATACATGTTGAGTCACCAGCCACTTCTTTTCACCTGACAGTTAGGAGTTTTGCCAGGGGGACGTGGGAGGATCACGCTATTCCCCCCAGTTCCCCTTCTGCCCCCGAACAGGCGCCCTGACCAAGCAGAAGAGACGCTAGTGCAGCGACCAGGCCACATACCCACAACTGGCTTCCCTCCCGCAGACAGGGCCTATTGTGTCTGTAGGGACGCATGACCAAGCTGGAGGTAACACAGGAATTCGAACTGGTGAGCCCCGTGTTGGTAGGCAACAGAATACACCGCTGCACCACCCAGACACCCCAAAAACACCTGTTTTAATGAAAACGTTAATAGACCATTATTTTCTTACAATTCAAACAAATTCAAAATATTTAAGTGTTTTTACTGACCCAAAATGTCAAAAAACATTCAGGACATGTGAACTCCTCAATCTAATAAGGTTAAAGCTAGTGGAGGCAATTGATTTTTAGAATTTCACCAGTGTGATAATATTTGGTGAAAATTCCTCAATGTCCCTACAGATAAATGAATAAAATGCTTTGGGGAAAAAAAGAGAAGTCTCTGTGACTGCCTCTGGCCATCTAATCAGCCTGAATCTTAACCAGGCTTCCCCGAAATCCGCAATACCACTACCGCAGAATATTTCACAGAAAATTGAATGCTCTAATAGAAAATTAGAGAGGCCATGGAATCGCGGAATCATGCTGAAAAGTGCACCGTGCTTAGTGTGGCTTTAGCACCCAAGCACTTACCATAATTACTGTTGTTTGTCTCACTGCTTTTAAATATCACAGTGGCAAGAGAAAATGGGAGAGGTTCTTGGACACAAATCTCTCAAAATTAGGAAATATCAAGGTTTCACAGAGAGCATGTAATTATACACAGCTTCACAAGGATGGGGGAAAGCTGTTCTACACTGAGTGCGTTTACATGCACAGTTAAGTCAAGCTACGGTTATAGCTCGATTAGGCTGCGTGCAGCAAAATACTGGATCACTGGCAAAAGTCAACAATAGATGACTACCTGGAGTTTGCTGGACATAAAAAAAGAAAGGGCAGACAATACCGATTGTGATCCCGTACTAAATTCTATTTAATTTTTAACTTGTATGCGTCATTTTTAGCAAAAATTTTATTTTTTAAAGCAATTCTTTTTGTCCATGAATCTTACAAATGTTAATATTTCTCAAAACAATTAATTTTGTCCATCAATTTCACAAACTAAATAAATGTTTCTAAAGGATCTGTGGACAAATTTTCACCTTTAACCTGAAATTTTAGTGGTTGTAGAATATTGCAGAATTATAAAAATCTACCCTGGAATTTAAAAAATTTTTTACCATGAATTTCTGGGGGGGGGGGCTGCTTAACAACCAGTCGGGACTACTCTCTGCACAGCGGCGTCCTAACCTGCCTGTCAGTCATGTTGCAGGTGCACAATACCAGTGCCTACAGTGTGTAACGATCATGTATTAATGGATCTGTCTGATGTAGGTGTGCCAAAAAAACAGCATTGACAGTACTACTGACAACTGTTATTGCTGGCTCTGTCTGCCTGTCAGTCAATGCTGATAAGTGTGGTGGTGAACCTACAACCAACTGAGCCATTATTAATGTTATCATCAGCAGATGTGTTTATCCTGCTATGCTAACTTCACAGAGTACGAAGACCAGCCTGCCATGTTTTTAACCATTACATGGTTTTTAACTTGCAGATGTCAGCAAACTCACTAAAAAGGTCTTCTACGGCATTGACCATTTAAAACCGTAAACCATTTTAAACCGTAGACTCTACGGTTTAGTTGCTCTTCAGAGAGCCTGACGGTATTAAAAGCACACAAAATAAAAGCATGCTGAAGGAGTCCTATTCTCCCTCCTAGTTCTGTCTTCAGCCTTGGACCTGTTGGACCTCAGCGAACCTGGTGAGAGAAGGAACAGCAAGGACAAGAGAAGCCCCCTGTCGTCCCGCGGCGAGGGCCCGAAGAACAACCCTCACCGCTCAAAGACGGAAGAGACGGAGCTGATCCAGGTGGAAGTTGAACCGACAGGCCCCAGCCTACGCACGCCCGAGCGGGTATCGCTCGACTCAGGTTGTAAAAAGATTTTTTTTTTTTAGTCTTACATCTGAGTCAGATACACTGGCTGTACAGAATGCAAAGGACGGGTATGCCTTTATGTCCCCACCAGCAGTTCTTTTGAATTGCAAAAGCTTCCCTTTTTTCCCCATTATTAGTGTTGCTGCATGCATATGTAACGAGCAGGGATGACTAGACTCGCTAGCCCTTGGCTAATGGGTCGAGCCCTTTAGTCAACTGGTTAGCGCAGTCGTCCATGGTACGGGAGATCCGGGTTCGCATCCTGGCTGCGGCGGTTCCCAGCTGCCCCCCGAATTCGCTACATTGGTGTCAGAAGTGGGATGGTGAGCCCGTGAGGCCATCGGAAGCACGTGCGCCCATGGCACGAGGGAGCTGATATGCTGAAGCATGGGGACGCGCCCTTGGCTAATGGGTCAGACCCTTTAGTTGACTGGTTAACGTAGTCTCCTAAGGGGTCAAACCCATTAGCCAAGGGCTGGCGAGTCTAGTCATTCGTGGTCATTACATGCTAACGGGTCAGACCCTTTAGTCGACTGGTTAACGTAGCTGCTTAAAGGGTCCGACCCATTAACATAAATAACTTGAAACAAGTCCTAAAATGTACCATAAAGCAAGTACACTATTCATGAAACAAACAAATACCTCTGCTAGTGGGGTAAAATTTGTTTACAAGCAACATCTTGAAATAAGCACTGAGATTTAACAAGACAAAATACCTTGACAGTCTTGTCAATGTTTGCAATGTATGTCACACTGTGCCTTTTACATCCTATCTTCCTGACTGCATTTCACAAACATGAAAGATATCTGCTTGTTCTCTGTCTCAAAATATCCTAAATTTACCCTTTCTAACACAGAAATATTCCCCGTGGAAAGAGCCCGAAGTTTATTTCAGATGGGTCACAGATAGATCAGTGTGTAATGTAATGCATCCTCTTTTAAAAGACGTTAAGAAGAAAATGGCCCATTAGTCTCCTATTTACCAGCTGAAAAAGTTTAATTTTTCAAATGGGAGCTAATTACCCAGAGTGAGTCAAACGATTGTGTGGCCCGTCTGATTAATTAATTGATTATAACATCAACGCCATTTACAAGCTGATATTCATGCCCAGTAAAAATGGTGGCCAGATGGTTTATTGTTCATATGCCCCGCAGCAATAATAGACGGTTTCTGTTTTTAGCTTTGTCAATCCATTAGTGATTGTATATAATTGTATCTGCAACTAACCCTGTAGCATGATCTCACAAAATGGCTCCTCCATTGCTCATCATCCTACTCAAAAACAAGTGTCCATTTTTCCACAATCGAAGTTATGTCAAGGACAAAAACGCCAGAGGTGAGAGATAGGACTGGTTTCTTTAGCAGATATTTCTCATATATGAATTTGATGTGATGAGTCTGATGAAATAAACACATGTTGAGGTTTCACTGATGAACTTGGCAAAGCTGATGAGCTGAATGACTTTTGCAAACGTTTCGAGATCAACAATTTCATTTCTGAGTGCGCGCAGGTGCAAAATGGGGTGGTCTGTAAGCCGGACTCAGACAAACTGGTGATTGAGCCCAATTGCTGTCATTAAGGACTCACACCGGCATGGCACCTTCTCTTTCAACTCTCCATTGACATACATTCATACAGTCCCATTGCCATGGAAAACGTCCACATCACCCAGGTCCGCAAGAAACGATGTCCCATCGTAAACAATGATTTCAGTCCAGTTGCACTGACATCAACTGCACTGAAGTCATTGGCAAAAACATGGCAGGATACCTACGTGGATGTCCAGCCATCTCTAGACCCCCGCCAATTCATCTACAAGGAGAACGGGGGTAGAGACGATGGAATCAGCACAATAACACATCTCTCCTTAAAACATCAGGAAGGCCCAGCGGCATATGCAAGGCTCATGTTTATTGATTTTAGCGCTGCATTTAATATTATCCAGCTGCATGTCCTCTTTATCAGGCTGAGGCAGTTGTCAATCAACCCCTACACAATAAAATGGTACCACTCATTCCTAACCAACAGGATACAACTGTCGCGCGTCAATAATACCCTGTCCAAGTCCCATGCTATCAGTACCGGAGGCCCCCAGGGCTGTGTGAGCGCCCCTATCCTCTTCACCTTATACACTAGTGTCTGTATTAGCAGCAACCCCAATAACTACCTGATCAAATTCTCTGCTGACAGCCATCCTCAGCCTGCTCAGCTGAAACTCCACCATAAACTGCTAGGAGGAGGATATCAAGGGGTTTGTGGGGCGGTGCAGGGCACACTAGCTGCTGTTAAAAGCAAAAAAAACCCCGAAGAGATGCTCATCGACCCTAAGTCCATCGGGGACCACACACCCATCATTATCCATGGCATGCCCATTGCACAGGTGAGCTCATACATGTACCAGGAGGTCCACATGGATGCACAAATAAGTTTGCGCACCTAAGTTGACTGTGTGTGCACGCATTCAACAGCGTCTCCATTTTCTACGTAGACTGGGGGTCTATGGTGTGAAGAGCAATATCACGCTCCTGTTTTACAGATCTGGTATCGAGTCTGCATCGCCACCTGATTTAAGCAACCCGTTAGTGCAGACAAAGGCCCAGCTCCAACGTCTGATCAAGCTGGCAGGGAAAATCATGGGTGTTCCACCTCCCCCTCCCATCCCCAGATGATATTTGAGAAAAACCATCATCAGGCCCTCAAAATCATACCTGACCCCTCTCATTTCCTGAACTTTGAGTACCAACTCATGCTCTCTGGTAGGTGCTATAGGCTACCCAAACGCAGACTGAATAGTGTAGACAGTCATTTGGCCCCTTGTCAATCAAACTGATTAACGAATAAAATTTCCATGGGGTAACATGGAATGCCTCTCATTGGACTGTGGATCCTCATCATGGAGAGGCTGTGGCGAGTGATACTTTAGTATCTTGTCTTTTTTTTTTAGGATTTCCCTTGTGCTTGGCCAATTACCCCACTCCCAGTCGCTGCTACACGAGGGCTGCAGACTACCACATGCCTCCTCCGATACGTGTGGAGTCAGTCGCTTCTTTTCACCTGACAATGAGGAGTTTCATTAGGAAGGTAGCACATGGGAGGATCACACTATTCCCCCCAGCCCCCCCCCCCGCCCCCGCCCAGGCACCCCGACTGACCAGAGGAGGCGCTAGTGCAGCGACCAGGACACATACCCACACCCGGCGCCCCACCCGCAGACACGGCCAATTGTGTCTGTAGGGACACCCGACCAAGCCGGAGGTAACACGGGGATTCAACCCGGCGATCCCCGTGTTGGCAGACTACGGAATAGACCGCCACACTACCCAAATGCCCTTTTTTGCTCATGTTTAACAAAACGAACGTGTTTTTGCAGCAAGTTTTGTTTTTTTTGTCTGTGTTTTAAATGTAGGATATTTCCCCCTTCAGGGACAATTAAGTTACCGTATCTTACGTTATTATCGTACTGTACTGCTTATAAGACTGAATTTGGAAGTGACTTTAGAGGTAAATCGAGAGGTTAGGATAAAGGATTGTTTTTATTCTGCTGCAAGTTAAAAGTGCGATGTTGTAAATTCTGCCTGAATAGTGGTGCCCTATCCGTCAGCAGGGAGAACAACAACTACAAATCAAAATAGTCTCACGGGGTAGCGCCATCAAACAGCCACAAAAACGTTCAGCCGCCCCGGCTGCTGTCTTTGGTTGTGCCCCCCCCCCCAATTCGGTACAATTCCGTGCCCCCTGCCAATATTTTCGAGTACTATTATGCTTCAGGCAAGCAGGAATGTTACATTTGTCTTCTTCATGCATTTTAATTTTGGAAACGTTCCCTGTTGTCTCCAGTCAACATCGGCTCTCCCCTGGATAAATGGGAGGAGCTCAACCCGAACCCTGACAGAAATGGGAGCAGAAAGTGGAAGACGGAGAGACGGCGCTCCTCCAAAAATTCCTCCAATGAATTTCTTTGGTACGTATCATCTCCAAGAGACAGCTGCATGTGTAAATGTTTATTTTTATCTAACTTTGTTTAACCATGCAAGTCATTAAGGACAAATTCCTACTCACAATGGCGGCCGGGAAAAAGGCAAAAATACAATATCCATCCATTATCCAAACCGCTTATCCTGCTCTCAGGGTCGTGGGGATGCTGGAGCCTATCCCAGCAGTGATTGGGCGGCAGGCGGTGAGACACCCTGGACAGGCTGCCAGGCCATCACAGGGCCAACATACAATATTTGGGTACAAAATTATGTAAATCTCTTTTCTTTCAGTTGTATTTATCCTCCTCCGAGGTAGGAAATGACCGGGTCTTCAGATAATGAAATGGCCCTAGAAACGTGTTTCATGGGTGTAACGGATGAATACCTCCACCAAATCAAGTATAGAAACCGGAAAATTATTAAATCAATGTCTCAACTTTTTAGAGCGAGTATCATTATAGCTTCACTCACGGACAACACTGCCTGTATTGGCTTCTTTTCATAACGTGTTAGTCTGGCTATAATCAAAAACGGCAGATATTAAAAAGATAAGTCAAGTCAATTTTATTTGTATGGACCATTATCACAAATTGCAAATTTGCCTTGGTAGGCTGATAAGACTTGCTATTTTCTAATTTCCTATTTCATGTTATTTATATTCTGCTTGCCTACTTTTATTGTACGTGTATAATTGCCTTTTTGGACTTAATGTGATTTAAGCCACCGAGTCAAATTCCTTTTAAATAAATTCTTACACGGCAAACATAATTCGCTCTGGCATAACTCACTGAAGTCTAAATGGAAAACTATAGGCCATTACAGAAAACAATTTATTACCCACCCACACATCAAAATGTAAGCGTAATAAGACATCATGACTTACCCTTTTTTGTCAAATGCTGAAAAGGTCTCTTTAAGGACATCCCTCAAAACCTTTTAATGTGTCTTGGTATGTTGTGAGGTGCTATTTAAAATGATCAAAAGGGTGGAAACCTTTAAAATGACTGCTAAGGCAGAGATATGTGCAGGTGATTTCCAAGGGAAGGAATGTGTGTGCGGCACAGTGTTGCAGTGGTTAGCGCGGTCGCCTCAAAGCAAGAAGGTCCTGGGTTCGAGCCCTGGGGTTGTCCAACCTTGGGGGTCCACCCGGGTGGTCCTCTGTGTGGAGTTTGCATGTTCTCTCCGTGTCTGCCTCCTCCTGTGGGTTTCCTTCGGGGCTCCGGTTTCCTCCCACGGTCCAAAGACATGTAGGTCAGGTGAATCGGCCGTACTAAATTGTCCCTAGGTGTGAATGTGTGTGTGTGTATGTTGGCCCTGTGTGATGGCCTGGCGGACTGTCGAGGGTGTCTCCCCACCTGCCACCCAATGACTGCTGGGATAGACCCCAGCACCCCGACGACCCTGAGCGCAGGATAAGCGGTTCGGATAATGGATGGATGGGTGGAATATGTGTTCTTACAGACCACTGACAGGCCTAGATAAGATACTCCACAGACGATATCACTGTAAGCACTGTTCCTTTCAATTTGACCGTTAATCCTTTATTCCGCACTCGTCTTCTCTCTTCTCTTGTCTTTGCTAGGTCGATAGACTGCAAAACCCAATCCGAACCATCAAACAAGAACACCCCGGAAGCAAATACCAAAGCCGAGTCAGAGTTTACCCTCGCATCTCAAGTAAGCCTTCATGTCTGTGAGCATCCCTGAGGCGCTCATCTTTACTGTGTGCTGCTTGCACTTTACAATGCACCATACTTGTAATGTGACAAACTTCCAGCGTTGTGATGCAGATTATTTTTGATAGACGGGAATTTCATGGGGGAAATTTAACAGCTCCAAAGTGTGCCTCCAACATTTATATGCCGATGCATGCCACCCTGTCAAAACCAGATATTTGAGCTCGCATAGGAATCCTGTTGTGTGATCCTGTTAACCCGCCGTTGTGTTTCTAACAAGTCACGTTCTTCCATTTCAGCTCAACAGGCAGTATATTAGTGGAAGACATGTAAGCCTCCCTATGCATCCTTTCATACAATAATGAAAGACCTATACATTTGCACCGGGAAACCAGCATCACCACACAGTCATAATTGACCAAAAGCTGTAAAAAAAAAAAAAGACCCGCAAAACAGAGGTCATGAATGTGGTTACCATCATTAGGCCAAGGAGGCACCCTTAAGGAGATCCCGAGACTGGCTTTTGAAACTGTTCCTTTGTGGTGCTTCGAGGTCCAAATGTCAAGCTTCTTTCCTCCTGAGTTGACTGACGGTTGTGCAGGTCTTCTTTAGAGGCCTTATTTCCAAAACACCATTATTAGATTAATGGCCGGTGAATTATTCAGCGGCCTTACTCAGTACTATTACGGCTGATCTCACTGAGCTAGCTAAACATCCATCACATTTCCAACAATAACGCTGATAAATTATAGATTTGGGATTAAAGATAGCTGTGCTAGGAGGACAGAGTGTGTGTGTGTGTGTTGGCTGTTGGGGGTTTATTGGCAAACAAACAGTAAATTTGTTTTACTCAAGGGATTCATAGTAGTGTTCTGACAGTGACGCTGTTAACAGTGGCTTCAGATTTCTTTTTGGCAGGCACATTCAGAGAGGGAGACAATGTCACACACACACACACACACACACACACACACACACACACACAGAAACCAAAAAGCCTCGTTTTAAGATTTTCTGCACAGTTTAACACCTCTACTGCGTATAGTAACAGCTCCTTCATGTGACACATGATTGGACATCTGGAGGTTGGGAATGACGTTTTCCACACTCCATGTTAATATGAGAAAGACCTGCAGTTCAGGGGTTTAATGCAGGGAGCACCACTTCTTTGAGTCACATATGGAGATGAGCCTATTTCAGTTATACCTAGAATGAAAAGGGTCTTTCCCGTGGTCCATGGTGAACACAGTAGGGCTGCTCGATTATGACATTAATTATAATCACCATTACTTTGGTCACTATCGAGATCAAAACATGGCGTCCAGGTAGCGTGGCGGTCTATTCCGTTGTCTACCAACACGAGGACCGCAGGTTCAAATCCCTGTGTTGCCTCCGGCTTGGTCGGGCATCCCTACAGACACGATTGGTCATGTCTGCGGGTGGGAAGCCGGATGTGGGTATGTGTCCTGGTCGCTGCACTAGCGCCTCCTCTGGTCGGTCGGGGTGCCTGCTCGGGGGGGGGGGACTGGGAGAATAGCGTTATCTTCCCACGTGCTACGCCCCCCTGGTGAAACTCCCCACTGTCAGGTGAAAAGGAGCGGCGACCAGATGTATCGGAGGAGGCATGTGGTAGTCTGCAGCCCTCCCCGGATCGGCAGAGGGGGTGGAGCAGCGACCGGGACAGCTCAAAAGTGTGGGAAAACTGGCCAGATACAATTGGGGAGAAAAGGGGGGGGGGGATTTTTGAGATCACGATTATTTAACGTTTACAGACTTTGGAAACATCATGGATTTACTGAACTTGGAAAAAAAACCCTCGTCTTTTCAACAGTGGATTTTCTTGAACTTTAAATATAATTCAAATGAAAAAACAAAAAAGTAATGTAAAAATTGAGAAATAAAATAACATATAAATATACACTACCGTTCAAAAGTTTGGGATCACCCAAACAATTTTGTGTTTTCCATGAAAAGTCACACTTATTCACCACCATATGTTGTGAAATGAATAGAAAATAGAGTCAAGACATTGACAAGGTTAGAAATAATGATTTGTATTTGAAATAAGATTTTTTTTACATCAAACTTTGCTTTCGTCAAAGAATCCTCCATTTGCAGCAATTACAGCATTGCAGACCTTTGGCATTCTAGCTGTTAATTTGTTGAGGTAATCTGGAGAAATTGCACCCCACGCTTCCAGAAGCAGCTCCCACAAGTTGGATTGGTTGGATGGGCACTTCTTTGAGCAGATTGAGTTTCTGGAGCATCACATTTGTGGGGTCAATTAAACGCTCAAAATGGCCAGAAAAAGAGAACTTTCATCTGAAACTCGACAGTCTATTCTTGTTCTTAGAAATGAAGGCTATTCCATGCGAGAAATTGCTAAGAAATTGAAGATTTCCTACACCGGTGTGTACTACTCCCTTCAGAGGACAGCACAAACAGGCTCTAACACAGCGGTCGGGAACCTATGGCTCGCGAGCCATATATGGCTCTTCCGGTGACGGCATATGGCTCCCAGACAATTTTGAGTTGAAATTAAAAAAAAAAAAAAAATCAGTTTGGAACTGATTTTAAAATACTTGTGATATTTCTTAATAATACTGTGTCATTTTAAAGTAAACAGAAATTAGTTTTGAAGATAAATTTCACGGGTCACCCGTGGGTCGGGTCGGGAACCAATGGCTCGCAAGCATGTCCGGGTCATTGTAAAGTGAAGAAATCAATTTGATCAGATAGCCAACTAGTTTATCCGCTTCAACCCTTGTAACGGAAAAGATGGCGAAAAGAAAAAAAGACGATGATTACCGTGCATTCCAGGCTGCGTGGACAGAGGAATCTGCATTTGTGGAGAGAGCAGGATCTGCGGTATGTCTAATATGCAATGATAAAATTGCTTCGATGAAACGGTCAAATATAAAGCGGCACTTCGATACGCACCATGCTTCATTTGCATGGAAATCTCCAGCGGGGGACAGCAGGAAAAGGGCATGCGAGGAGCTACAGCGGAGAGTGCAGACGAGTCAGCAGCAACTACGTGTGTGGACCAAGCAAGGTGACGGGAATTCCGCTAGCTTTGCGGGGGCTTTGGCAATAGTAAGGAATGGAAAGTCATTCACAGATGGCGAGTATGCCAAAACATTCATGCTTGATGTGGCCAATGAACTGTTTGATGACTTCCCAAATAAAGACAAGATAATCAAACGAATAAAAGACATGCCCCTGTCAGCAAGAACTGTGCACGATCGTAGCATCATGATGGCAAATCAAGTCGAGGAAACACAAATTAAGGACATAAACGCCGGGACATACTTTTCTCTCGCGTTAGATGAGTCAACAGACGTTAGCCATCTATCTCAGTGCAGTATCATTGCCAGGTATGCTGCAGGTGACACACTGCGTGAGGAAAGCTTGGCTGTTTTGCCAATGAAAGGGACAACAAGAGGAGAGGATTTATTCACGTCTTTCATGGAGTTTGCTAAAGAAAAAAAACTACCGATGGATAAACTTATTTCTGTCTGTACTGATGGTGCACCCTGTATGTTGGGGAAGAACAAAGGATTTGTAGCGCTTCTCCGTGAACATGAAAAGAGAGCCATCCAAAGTTTTCATTGCATCCTGCACCAGGAGGCGCTTTGCGCTCAGACGTGTGGCCAGGAGCTTGGTGAGGTGATGTCACTGGTCATTCGAGTGGTCAACTTTATTGTTGCCCGAGCTTTAAATGATCGCCAGTTTAAAGCTCTGTTAGAAGAAGTTGGGAATCATTATCCCGGTCTGCTTTTACACAGCAACGTGCGTTGGTTGTCAAGGGGGAAGGTGCTCAGCCGTTTTGCAGCTTGCCTGAGTGAAATCCGGACTTTTCTTGAAATGAAAGGCGTCAAGCATCCTGAGCTAGACAACACTGACTGGCTCCTGCAGTTTCACTATCTCGTGGACATAGCTGGCCATCTGAACCAGCTCAATGTGAAAATGCAAGGTATTGGAAATACAATCTCATCCCTTCAACAAGCAGTGTTTGCATTTGAAAGCAAGCTGGAAGTCTTTCTCAGGGACATTGAAACAGGTCGTCTTCTGCACTTTGAAAGACTGCAACAATTTAGAGATGCATGCTTAGCAAGTGACTCCACTCAACATCTGGATCTCCAGCAGCTAGCTGGCTTTACGTTCAATCTCCTGCAGTCATTCAAAGCACGTTTTGGAGAATTTCGTGCGCGCACTGGTCTTTTCAAGTTCATCACTCATCCACATGAGTGTGCAGTGGACAAAATCGACCTGACATGCATCCCCGGGGTCTCTATCGGAGACTTTGAGCTGGAAGTTGCTGACCTGAAGGCATCAGACATGTGGATGAGTAAGTTCAAGTCACTTAATGGAGAGTTGGAAAGTCTTGCGCGACAGCGAGCAGAGCTGGCGAGGGAACACAAGTGGACAGAAATTAAAAATCTTCAACCTGAAGACCAGCTGATTCTTAAAACTTGGAACGAGCTTCCTGTGACATACCACACAATGCAGCGTGTGAGTATTGCCGTATTGACCATGTTTGGCTCTACATATGCATGTGAACAGTCTTTCTCGCATATGAGGAACATTAAGACCAACCTACGCTCACGTTTAACTGATGGAAGCCTCAACGCCTGCATGAAGCTCAACCTCACCACGTATGAACCAGACTACAAGGCCATCAGCAAAACCATGCAGCACCAGAAGTCGCATTAAAAGTAAGACATATTTAATTTATTATACATTAAAAATACTATATGGCTCTCAATGAAATATATTTAGAAATATTTGGCTTTTATGGCTCTCCCAGTCAAAAAGGTTCCCGACCCCTGCTCTAACAGGTACTATTTAATGAAGATGCCAGTTGGGGACCTGTGAGGCGTCTGTTTCTCAAACTAGAGACTCTAATGTACTTATCTTCTTGCTCAGTTGTGCAACGCGGCCTCCCACTTCTTTTTCTACTCTGGTTAGAGCCTGTTTGTGCTGTCCTCTGAAGGGAGTAGTACACACCGGTGTAGGAAATCTTCAATTTCTTAGCAATTTCTCGCATGGAATAGCCTTCATTTCTAAGAACAAGAATAGACTGTCGAGTTTCAGATGAAAGTTCTCTTTTTCTGGCCATTTTGAGCGTTTAATTGACCCCACAAATGTGATGCTCCAGAAACTCAATCTGCTCAAAGAAGTGCCCATCCAACCAATCCAACTTGTGGGAGCTGCTTCTGGAAGCGTGGGGTGCAATTTCTCCAGATTACCTCAACAAATTAACAGCTAGAATGCCAAAGGTCTGCAATGCTGTAATTGCTGCAAATGGAGGATTCTTTGACGAAAGCAAAGTTTGATGTAAAAAAATCTTATTTCAAATACAAATCATTATTTCTAACCTTGTCAATGTCTTGACTCTATTTTCTATTCATTTCCCAACATATGGTGGTGAATAAGTGTGACTTTTCATGGAAAACACAAAATTGTTTGGGTGATCCCAAACTTTTGAACGGTAGTGTATATAGATATAGATTTAAATAATGTGTTTCTTGAATCCCTGGTTGCTGACAGCGCGAATGTCTTCTGCTAGGAAGAATGTGAGGGCATCTGGTATTTCCTCATGTCTGAGAGCTGGCTGGGTGGGCGGCTGCATTATAAAGAGAGTCCTCAATCGATGACTCAGTTGTGGTGGAAGAAGTCGAGGGGGCTTTACTTTTTTCTGTTATTTGCTCCTTTATTGTTTGGTCATAGACCCCTTTGTGACTGAGCTTCAGATGATTCGTAAAACTGGCCATATAGTCTTGTGGTGCGACACCACCATGTAACTAATCTTGCACGGTATTTGTTGTGGTTCCTCGTCGGCATCCTTGAAACCAAAGTGTTTCCAAACAGCTGAATTGGTTTTACCTTTCTTGTTGACCGAAGGCTCTCTTTCCCTCATCTTGGCTCCAGCTAAACTAAACATGCCGCAGCCGGGCTGACTTGTCACTTTGGGCTTTTAGGGAGGGGCGAGGGTGCACCGCTGTAAAGGAAAGGGGTGCGCTGGATTTATAATACAAGACCCAACGAGAGTATCATCGTGAAACGGAGTGCAGCACAATAATCCATCCATCCATTATCCGAACCGCTTATCCTGCTCCCAGGGTCGCAGGGATGCTGGAGCCTATCCCAGCAGTCATTGGGCAGCAGGCGGGGAGACACCCTGGACAGACCGCCAGACCATCACACAGGGCTGACACACACACACACACACACACACACACACACACACACACACACACACATATTCACCCGTAGGAACAATTTTTTTAGTACGGCCGATTCACCTGACCTACATGTCTTTGGACTGTGGGAGGAAACCGGAGCACCCGGAGAAAACCCACGCAGACACGGGGAGAACATACAAACGCCACACAGAGGATGACCCCCAAGGTTGGACTACCCCCGAGGCTTGAACCCAGGACCTTCTTGCTGTGAGGCAATCGTGCTAAGCACTGCACCACTGTGCCGCCAGCACAGTTATCGTTTTATCTCAATTATCTTGTTTTCATAATCGTTGGGATGCCAAAATTAAAATTAAGAATAAAATTCAATTAATTGCCCAGCCCTAGAACGCAGGGAATGTAATATTACATCTAATAGCTGGGCTGACACCAGGTTAGCAGAAGAGCTTAGTCACCCAATTATGACAGGCACACCACCAACTACAGCAAACCCAAGGTTACGAATTAACCCCCCCCCCCCAATGAAACCCGATTCAATTTCACTGCCATTGTGACAGATTGCTTAGCCCTGGGCTACAGTTTCTGCTATCTATAGCAAGTCAATACACCACATCCATGCGTGAAAAGGTTATCTGAACCCCTGCCTGAAAATAATTTACCTAATTGTGTAGTTGCTGATGTATGGATGGATGCATGGATGGATGGATGAATGGATGGATGGCTGGCTGTATATATGTATATGTCACTTTCACATCAAGCCAGAGTCATTTAGCCCAGTTTGTAATGGAGAGACCGTCCCTGTGTTTCAGTACAAGATACTGCATGGCTAGAGGTCAAAGGGCATGCAATGTTAGACCATACAGTTAGGGGTGGGATGGCTCCTAGCATATCAACACGTTCTGTCTTTCTCTCCCTCTGGCTGCTTGTGTGTGTGTGTGTGTGTGTGTGTGTGTGTGTATACACATTATTATGTAAATCGTGTGTGTGCGTTGGTTCGTATGGTTTGGTTGCGTGGGTTGTTTGTTTGTATGCATGTGAATGTGAACATCTGCCTGCGTATGTGTGCTTTGCGTATGCGTTTGTATCAAATGTATTCTCTGTGTGTGGGTTCGTGTGATTGGGCGTTTATGGTTTACCGTGTGTACGTGCCCATGCTAATGTATATGTGTGTGTGTGTCTGTGTGAGAGAGAGAGAAACGCTGCATGTGTGTTGTTGTATACATTATATATTATATGCGTTTTTGCATCTGCGGGGAACGCGTGGGGGGGTGCTTACTATGCATTTTGCACATTCCTGCCCTGTCACCTCCTCCATGCATGTGTATATGTTATGAACTGTGGACGGATGATGGGTTTGTATCTGAATGTGTGTGTGTGTGTGTGTGTGCGACAGGGCCGTCTAACTAAGGAGCAGAGGTGGGGGAGTGCCCTGCTGTCCAGGAATCACTCTCTGGAGGAAGAGTTTGAGCGTGCCAAGGCCGCTGTTGAGGTAAGCAGGAAGCTACTCGACACACTACTCTCCGTGTCACCGGTCTGCTGACAGCTACCCTCACACTATACTTTCAAGCACTTCACACTTTCTTATTATTTAACACCACGGGGGATCTTTTTCTCGGGTTACCCGTCAGCAGAAAAGTGCTGTCCTTGTTGGGGCCTCAGGGTCGACTTACACTCAGTTTAAAGAGGCCGCGAATGGTTTTTTTTTTAACCCTTTAAATTAAAAGCCATCATTAAATAACCAAGTAAAACACTGTTAGACCTAAGTGAACAATGCTAGCAAGTAATATAAAGTATTATATTAGAAAAACTGGGTCCTTTCTGCATATTTCTAGTGTGGTTCCCTGTCTTAATGAGGTATTCAATATATTATCTGCAGCAAACATTTGTATTGAATAATTCAACAAATCTCATTGCGCCAAACAGACACTTTGAATCATTTGTTTTGCGGGAAGAAAAGAACAACAGAATGTGTGAATATCACATGTCATAATATCTTCATAATGGCTATGTCACTCAGCAATATTACTTGATCATAATGACTGGGGGAATCGAGTTCAGTCAGATTCACTCCCTTGCAAAATCTGCTAAGTGGGGGCGCCCGGGTAGCGTGGCGGTCTATTCCGTTGCCTACCAACACGGGAATCACTGGTTCGAATCCCCATGTTACCTCCAGCTTGGTCGGACGTCCTTACAGACACAACTGGCCGTGTCTGCGGGTGGGAAGCCGGATGTGGGTATGTGCCCTGGTCGCTGCACTAGCGCCTCCTCTGGTCATTCGGGGCGCCTGTTCGGGGGGGGGAGTGGGAATTGGGGGGGGAACAGCGTGATACTCTCACGCGCTACGTCCCCCTGGCGAAACTCCTCACTGTCAGGCGAAAAGAAGCGGCTGGTGACTCCACATGTATGGGAGGAGGCATGTGGTAGTCTGCAGCCCTCCCCGGATCAGCACAGGGGGTGGAGCAGCGACCAGGACGGCTCCGAAGAGTGGGGTAATTGGCCAAGTACAATTAGGGAGAAAAAGGGGGACACGAGGTATCCTAGCTGACAGCTCAGCTTAGAAGCTTGATAGTCACCATTATAACACCAACTTCTGCCTTGAGTTTTATCTCTGTCGGACCGACACACCTTTCTTTTAGATCTGTATTGAATGAGTTCTACGACATCTGCAGCTCAACGGTACTGACTGACAAGTAAGAAATCCAGTGTCTGACCTGGATTTAAAAAAAAAAAAAAAAAGAAGCCCCCCTCCCAACAGTGAGGAGGCAAATAGGTCAGGCATTCAGCGAGCAGTCATATCAGGTGTCTCCGGGCCGGTCATTAGATAAGGCTCCATACATCGTCGGGGTTATGCATCGTATCTGCTGTGGTGGTCGCCCCGATTAGCAAGTGAAAAATTGTGAAATATGCCTTTCAGGTTTTACCGTAATGACATGGAGGATGTCATCTAAAACCTCCTCCATCTCTGGATGCTGAAGGCTTTTGTTCGAAGCTGAAAGCGTGCAGATTACCTTCCTCCTTTAGGCGTCTTTCTACATTGTCCTGTTTGATGCATTGATGTATGGAATGGGAGGATTGCTGCCCACATGCCGACGGCTGTGTTTGTCTTGCCTCCAGTAAGCTGCAGCACCTTTGTTAGCTTTCTTTCAGCCGGAAAGATTTTTTTTTCCATATTTTTTTTTATGGATGATGTTATAAATCACCGAAGAGCGCGGCGGAGGTTTCTACAAAAGGCGTGAATCTATGCCACCGAGGATTAACGACCGGAGAGATAGCCAGCAAGTTAGGTTTTGTAATGAAAGTAAAAAGTCACTCCATCGTTCAGAGGACATCTCAGAGGAGTTAACCCTGGACTCTGGAGTTACTTCATTTACACAAGACACGCAACACGGCATGACGCCGCACACTGCACATTACAGTCAGAAAAATTATGTGTTTTATTTGCCAGGTCTTTTATTTCACATAAGAATAATAATATATGAGCATACATAAGAATATGACTTGGATTTGCTGTTCATGAGCCTCATCATAACACAGAATTACAGATTTTGTGTCGCCTTCTTCTTTATAGATTGTTGATTTTAATATAAAATTATAGATTTTGTATGTATATGCAAAATCTATAATTCATTATATAATTCCTAGAATTAATGCGAAATTTACTTCAAAATACAGACAACACACACACACACACACACACACCGTATATACATTTTTAGGAATTCTATGTACTATATGACATTGATGCGAGTATTAAGTGTCAGTAAATTATACAAGATGGGCGTAATGTATACAAGAGATTGTATGACGACTTTACAATAGCAGAGGAGATACGTGATATGGGAGCCTATAATGGCCAATAAATAATGTGCACCAGTCAATAAATAATGTATCGGAGACAGGAATATGTTATTGAAAAAAAAAGTGAGAGCAGCCGCCACAGTGAGGCGGTACTTACAACCCGGAGATCACTTCCTAAAAAAAAAAACAAGCGAGGGTGTGACATTTATATGAAACACCAAGCCATAAGGTCCCAAACCAGTTAGCGTACAGCGGGCAGGTAATTCTGATAAGTGATGAGACTCTGAGATGCTCCGGGACAAATGCAGCATCGATCGGCAACACTATCTCAAAAGCTCTGATCGAGCGGCCTGAGTGCTTGGTCCCTGCGCTCCACAGAGAGCCCCGTTTCCATGCAAACGGTCAGCCATTTTGGCTCCAAGCTGCCAATATCAAGGCCCAGAATCACAGATAATTTCCCTCCACGCAGCCGTGCGTGTGCCTCCATACTTATGAAGAAATGAGGGGAGGAGGTGGCTCGGCAGGCCCGGGAAGAACACCACTTCGGCAGAGTGTGGTGGCCGCCTATCCTATTCAATTAACAGAAACTGCCAAATTTGAGAAAACTTTTAAAAAAAAAGGACCCCACCAAATGAGGCAAGGAAAGGAATTAAGCCCTTAACTTTCAGTTGTTTTGCAAAAAAAAAAATTAAGCAGATGAGTAGCTCTGGAATTTATTCATTTCACATAAAACGATATTTAAAGGGGAGGACTAACTGGCAATTGCCAGAGAGAGACAGAGAGAGGGAGCTTAACCTTAATTTAAAAAGAGTGATAACGAGACATCTTCTGAGCAAACTCGTGACTGTTTAAGTCATACAGGGGCAGCGGCGGCGGCTCCGGGCTAATGACGGCCTGCCGCTCTTATCAAATAAAGCTCCGACACAAATGCTCCAGAGTTAATTTTCACTCTGGGAAGAAGTGCCTTGGCTGCTAGGTACAGATGGTGACTTCACAGCACCAATGAAGACAAAGATCAGGGCAACTGCTGGGTCTTTTGTGCTTTTAGAACAGCAGAAGGTGAGTGAACACCTTCACCCTCTCCTCCCAGGGGGCGCTGGTCTGATGGGAGACGTTGGATTGGAGTGAAATCGCAGACGGTTGAGAACAAAAAGTGACAGAAGTCGGACAGGTTTGGACAACTAGACTAGCATGGAAAACCCTGGATGGAGTAAATGAATTAGTAACGCTCCCGTGTCGCTCAACAGCCTCTGCTTTTGTGCCTTTGAGCAGGGCATGTAATTCTGATTGCACTGGGAAACGGTCAGGTGTTAAAGACGGCTCATTCAAAATGAGCAATTCAGTCCATCTCGAGGCTGAGCAACAGTTTTAGAGGGAGTTTGCACGTTATCTCACAACTAAAACTATATGATATAAAATGATATGAACCTGGCCTGAATGAAGTCATGACTAGGCCCCTTAAATAGTCCAATGAAAGCCCCTTCCCCTGCTAAAAAAAACCCTGCTTCACTCAATGAGCACATGCTGCACCAGTATACATAACCTGTACCATTTTACGAGGATGGGTGGGCGGGTAGGGGTAATACTACATAGCATCAAAGCAACAAATGTTTATTCATTATTCACCATTGTTTTCTCTTAGTTTGTTCAATGTTCACATTTTGCATATGATTTAGGTACTTGACCAGTTAATGTACTTTGTGTGTGTGTGTGTGTGTGTGTGTGTGTGTGTGTGTGTGTGTGCACCAATCTGAACCATAAGAAGGACTACAAACTGAGAACTACACTTTCCACACCCCCCCCCCGTAAGAGTGCTACTGCAAAGGCGTCCAGGTGGTCTATTCGGTTACCTACGAACACGCGGATTGCCGGTTCCAATCCCCGCGTTACCTCCGGCTTGGTCGGGCGTCCCTACAGACACAATTGGCCATGTCTGCGGGTGGGAAGCCGGATGTGGGTATGTGTACTGGTCGCTGCACTAACGCCTCCTCTGGTCAGTCGGGGCGCCTGTTCGGGGGGGAGGGGGAACTGGGGGAATAGCGTGATCCTCCCACATGCTACGTCCCTCTGGTGAGACTCCTCACTGTCAGGTGGAAGGAAGTGTCTGGCGACTCCACATGTATCAGAGGAGACATGTGGTAGTCTGCAGCCCTCCCTGGATCAGTAGAGGGGGTGCAGCAGTGACCAGGATGCCTTGGAAGCGTGGGGTAATGGGGGGAGTGCTATATCGTGATCGTGATATGAATGACCTATATCATGATGTGAGATTATGGTCATATCGCACAGCCCTAGTAGGAAGGACTACAAACGGAGAACTATACTTCCCATGATAGTAAGAGTGCTACCACACAGCTACAGTCTATACAGCTTATTACACTAACTGTTATATCTGTACCCATTTCACTGTGTAGGATGCTTGCCCTGATGAAGGCTCTGCTGACCAAAAGCCTCGCTCCAATAAAGATACTTGCACGGATTTAAGCAATTGAATTTGCGAAGACGTGTCCATTTTGCTTTGTTTTAGTAAATGATGACTTTGCTGGACATAAATTTACACACGCACACAAAGTGGCTGGGCTCCTTTTGCCCCCTTTATGTGCAGGCCAGATGCATTGCCAGGATGAACTCTCTATCACTTGGCCAGACATCTATGTAATATTTACCTGTACATGGTTTTCCCCTCTCTGCCCCAGTGACATTATCAGGACTCTAAGCCCCTATTTGTCTGTCTCGCTGACCAAGGACTTCTCCTGGACAGCCGGTGGCTCATTAACATTAAAAGGCGACGGCTTCCCTCACTCTGGAGATGAGCTGAACCTGTTTGGAGGCTACTCCGTGTCACTGGAAAATAATGAGAGGTTTTGTAATGGAATCCCCGAGGCAAAGCGGAGAAATCACCCCTATTTGCTTGCTTTGTTTCCACTGAGGTATCAGCACTTCCGCACACACAACTTGGACAAAAGACAGATAACCAGATCAGTCCTAAAGCGCTGACCCAGGCACAGTTCCCATCACTCAGTGTGCCATGATGAAATTATTCTGCTAGCAAAAGGCGATAGTGATATTCTCTAGCGTACAGCTCAGTCTAGACACACTGGAGATTTAATCATTGAAAGAGAGTGTACATTTTACATAAATAAATGATGCAAAACAAATACACAAAGCCTGTTTTGATAGTGTAGCTTTGGCATAGTGGTACTGAATTAATTTACCGGATACCAGCGGTCTTTTCGAAGCTGGAATTCAATTCAATGCTGAGAAAAGTGAGCTAAAAATAATATTAATAAAAAAAAAGTCAATTTACATGCCTGAAATAGTGTGTTTGATGTTTGCCGGAAGCTGCAAAACAGTATAGGTCTCCAATCCTTTATACATCCCTTCATGTTGAAAATCTTCTTAAGGGATTTCATAATGAAATGTTCTTTGATTGAAAGACTCGTGGTCCACCTACAGGGAAGGTCGTGTGTGTCACCATCTATGCCGGAGCCAAAGATGTAAACAAGTGAAGTGGGCTTTTTACTCCCATATTCCGGTATTGTTGTCTTTGCTTACCAAGCTTTTATTAAGACTGTATTTCTCTGTGAATCCTAATGAACACAACTTTACTGTATTGAGAAATAGGCTCAAATATCTGGCTTTTAAGTACACAATAAAAACTAGGACTGTATTGTACCATCGTATTTTAGTCAGGGTGTCAGATTTGTTCCAGCAGAACCAGCATGAGTCATCAAGCTTTTATAAAATTACCCTCCTTGTGGTGTGGATGAACATTTCTTTTCACCGCAGTGTATGTATTACCTCAGTTCAGCTAAATAAGAAGCACTAATTGGATTTTTCCACAGGAAAAATAGGAATCATTGAGTTCCACACTTGGGGGACTCCAGCAGCCAAAGTATTACCTTGAGAAGTGATGTCATGCTCATTTATATTTTCCATAATGTATTCACGAGATAAACTAATGACTCTTCCAACTGTTCATTTAGTGGCAGGCAGAAGGAAAACGAAACACATTTCATTTCATGTTACACTTCATCAGAGCTGCTGAAACAGGAGTAAAAGAGAACGAGAGGCAATGAAACCGCTTGCTTTAGTGTTGTAAATATTGATTAAAAACCTTCTCAGAGTCAGTAAGGCCCCTTGATATTCGATGCAACTTGTATCTACACTTTGTCCAGGTGTGGTTGATTGACTTCATGTTTAATATCTACCCTGGAAACTGCATCTTTGAAAGAGTCTCTCAGCTTTCAGGATATGAAAGTTCTTGTTGCTGGATGTAGGCTAACGCAGAATGGTGGAGGTACTGCATTAGGGGTGGGGTGGGGGGGTCGATTCACATAAGAATCGCGATTCTTATCTTCTACGGTTCTGAATATTCATTCATTCATTCATCAGCCGCTTCTCTGGGGTCGGGTCACGGTGGCAGCAAGCTAAGTAGGGCACTCCAGACTTCCCTCTCCCCAGCAACACCCTCCAGCTCCTCCTGGGGGATCCCAAGGTGTTCCCAGGCCAGATTGGACATGTAGTCCCTCCAGTGAGTTCTGGGTCTACCCCGGGTTTCCTCCCAGTTGGCCGTGCCTGGTAAACCTCCAAAGGAAGGCGCCCAGGAGGCATCCTAATCAAATGCCTGAACCATCTCAACTGGCTCCTTTTGACACAAAGGAGCAGCAGCTCAACGCCGAGCTCCCTCCGGATATCCGAGCTCCTCACCCCATCGCTAAGGCTGAGCCCAGACACCCTATTGAGGAAACAAATTTCAGCCACTTGTATCTGCAATCTCACCCTTTTGTTCACTACCCAAAGCTCATGACCATAGTTGAGGGTTGGAACGAAGATTGACTGGTAAATTTAGAGCTTTGCCTTCCGGCTCAGCTCCTTCTTCACCACAATGGTCTGGTACAACATCCACATTACTGCTGATGCTGCACCAATCCGCCTGTCAATCTCCTGCTCCATCCTACCCTCACTCGTGAAGAAGACCCCAAGATACTTGAAATCCTTCACTTGAGGCAACAACTCATCCCCAACCCGGAGGGAGCAATCCACCATTTTCCAGTAGAGAACCATGGCCTCAGACTTGGAGGAGCTGACTCTCATCCCACACTCAGCTGCAAACTGCCCCAGTGCGCACTAGTGATTGCATTCTGATGAAGCTAACAAAACCACATCAGCTGCAAAGAGCATGCAATTCTGAGGTTCCCAAAATGGACACACTCCTCACCTTGGCTGCGCCTTGAGAGCCTGTCCATGAATATCACAAACAGAATCGGAGACAAGGGACAACCTTGACGGAGTCCGACGCCCACCGAAAACGTGTTTGACTTTGTGCCAAGAATGCGGACACAGCTCTCACTTTGGTTATACAAGGACCGGATGGCTTGTAGCAACTGCCCCAGTACCCCATACTCCCGGAGTACCCCCCACAAGGGTACCCCGGGGTACACGGTCATAAGCCTTCTCCAAGTCCACAAAACACATGTAGACTGGCTGGTCAAACTCCCATGCCCCCCTCAGCACTTCCGCAAGGGTAAACAGCTGGTCCATTGTTCCATGGCCAGGACGGAATCCACATTGTTCCTCCTGGATCCGAGGTTCGACAATCGGTCGGAGCCTCTTTTCCAGGGCATGCAGTAATTTCAGCAAGCTGAGCAATGTGATGCCCCGATAAGTGAAGCACCTCAATACTCATGCAACTGCGCCACCAGGTGCAGTTGCATGAGTGCGCTACAGTGGCTACTTTAATTTTATGTTTTTAATAACTATAGATAGGAATGGCCATGGGACAATTTGCCCCAGTAACTGTTATACGTGTAATTGAATAATTACAATGACAAAATATGTTTTTGTAGGAATAACAAACAAGGAAGAAAATAAAGACGGAAGGAAGGACAAGGGTAAGTGTGAAGTTTTGGGTGCCTACATGTGTATTATCAATTTTCTTCTTTTTTTTCCCAAACAAAAATCCATCATGGACGATAGCCTGTACAACCAGATTTTGAACTTGTACACCAGCTCTGTCCAAAAGTATCCTCAGCATATCTATGACCTGGACCCTGCCAAGCACATGAATGCAAAGTCTCAGTTTCATCAAACAGCAAAGCCACTTACTGGAGAGGCATGAAGAATGATGTACAAGAATGTCCGAAGTGTTTCATCAGTCATCCCAAAGTCAGCAAAGAAGCCCTGTCACTCAACCCCATTCCTGTACCTGCCAAGATCTGGAGTCTGGTTGGGATTGACATTAGCGGCCCTCTTCAAGAAACTACAAGTGGTAACAAGTACATCGTCGTCATAACTTACCATTTCTCCAAGTGTTCTGAAGCTGCAGCTATCCCAGACAAGAGCGAAAAGTCAGTGGCAGAGTTCCTTTAATCTGTTGTATGACTAGCCCAGAATATACCCGGGGTATAAAACAAGCTAGCCGACTTTAACCCTGGGTATTAGTGTGGAGGGTATAATCTGGTCTAGGGGGGTATGAAATAGCCTAGCCTAAATAATACCCCGGGGTATAAACTGGACTAGTCCATAATACTAGACCCGGGGTATAAAACAGGCTAGCCCACTTTAACACCGGGTATAGTCTGGCCAGGGGGTATATCTTGGGCTGTTACACCGGCTTCCGGAAAACATGACGGTGGCTCTTCAGTCGCTGCTAATGTTAGCTCTTGGTAGCCTTTCTAAAAATGGAGCGACAATAAATTCAGCCAGTCCCGTCATCATTGAAGGCAAGCGTTTGTGCGCATTTGGGATTTCACAATCTCCCGGGGAAGAAGAAGCTTGACATGACTCATTCAACATGCAAGATTTACAGAACAAAAGTTGAGTATTTTGGGAACACTACAAATGTTAGGTCTCACATCATACGCCATCACCCAGAATTGAAAGAAGTGGAACAATGACCTTCTGAAACATTAACAAACAACCAACTCACACTGCACTACTTTACCAAACTCCCAGCCAATTCTGAAAGGGCAAAAAAAAAAAAAAACTAGATCCATCGCCTGTTTCATTTCAAAAGACCTGTGCCCCTACAACGTAATCAACAATGAAGGCTTTAGATTTATGATCAGACAACTGAGCAAAAGTACGACATACCACCGCGCAGGGTCTGAAATTAACACTCGCCACCCGCCAAAGGCGAGTAGATTTTGTGATTGGCGAGTAAATCTCAGAAGCCTACTCGCCAAATGGCGAGTAACAAAAAAAGTGAAATCCAACCACTTAATCCCCCCCCCCATCTCTCTCGCTCTCTCTGCCCTTAGCAACAGCAATAAAATAGCAACAACAATGACAGAAATTAACCAACCAAAGTGCATGAGAACGATAACATAGCAACAGCAATAACAGAAATGGACCAATCAAAGTGCATTAGAATGTTGCTAGACGCTACTGGCGGGTAACATTACGCACACTCGAGAGGAACAATGACACCAGCCCCTGTCAAACTCGGTACTGGCCCACTCTATTCTTTTAACTAATGCTAGCAAGCAACACCAGTTATGTGGCGATATTTAGAAGGCGCAAAACCACCATCAAAAAGACAACCATGCCCCAAAGAGGAGGAAGAAGCCACCATCACCACCAACCGAAAAAAATAAAGTTTAGTGAAAAGTTGCGGTATGATGATAAAGGAACTATAATGCACAGGCCGTGATAATGAGTTGCTCTGTCTGTCGCCAGGATGCCAAAAACCGTAGCAACTCATTTGTCATCGGTAACAAGATAATGAAGGTAGAAAAGATCAGGGAACATGAGACCAGTGAGACAAACGTTTAAATATAATAAAATATAAATATTTATTAACACCATGACAGGACAAGGGAACCGAACGGTTGCCAAAACAATAAACTACTAACAAAAGTAACCCACCCTTGACAGTGCTGAAAAGCACCAAACCTAAAGACAAAAAGTGGCAACCGCTGCTAACCTCCTGTGTCTAACAGAGGTAAGCTACGTGATGGGGTGTTTGCTCATGGGCATCTTACCTTGATCCCCTTGCCCAAAAGAGCTAAACAACTAAACGCTAAACATAACTCATGCAAACAAACAACTGAAAACAAGCCAGACATTACAAACACAAAGTAGCTACATCACACAAACTAAATTAGCTGGCCGGTGAACTAAAGACATGTGGGGGATTAAATGGGAGACTGCACAGCTGATGAAAATTGGATAAATCGTTGACCGGTGGATTAGGTGATGAGGAGCATCTGGCAGATACCTGAACGTAGAGCCAGAGTGAGGTTAGATACAGGAGGCAACAAAAAAACAACTATACCTACACGGACACACTCGTGGCCGTAACACCATGAAACAGGTTAAAACTGATTGGCGTGTCCGCGGTGGTGTAGCGGTCTAAGCATCGGCTTTGTGTCGATGCAGTTGCCCACTGGGGACCGGGATTCGCGCCCCGGTCTCGTCAGATCCGACTATGGCCGGAGTCGATGAAGCAGCAATAATTGACAACGCTGTCTTCGGGAGGGCGGCGGAGTCGGCTTGTGTTCGTCACATGAATGCGTCTCTGGGTGTGTCAGAAAAAGCAGTGGTTCGGCCTGGAGTCGCCTTGTCATGAAAGTGGCGAGGCGTCTCCTTCGAGACTGCCGGCTGGAGAGATGCAGTTGGCGAACGCATGCAGTACGAGGGGTGGATGTCTGAACTAAAATAGGGACCGATTGGCCACTAAATTGGGAGGAGAAAAGGGGAAAAATAAGAAATAAAAATTATTTAAAAAAAAAACAACCTCAAATCTGTCACACTCTCTGATCTACTGATGGTGCAGCTGTCATCTCCTGAGATCAGGGAGTATGACCCAACCAGCGCTGTTAATCTGTGGCACCAAGACTCTGTCAGGAGCAGGAGGCCAGACTTCATGGACGGTGCAAAGAGAGTGGCTGCTGTAGAGTGAGAAGTAGTCTGGGACTAGGGACGGGCATGTGGAGCACTCGAGTAGCTACAATAATACTGCAAATACAACATGAAATCATACTTGTAACATTTTATCATTTAACCGTTGACTAATTTTACATAAAAATATTTTTGCTTCAAATCTGCACATTATTAAAAAGCTCTTATTCAACACAATACCTTATTCTCTCATTGATATGTACTGAAAACGTTTGTATGGCACAAAAAAGGCTACCAATTATTTTGGCCAGTACAATTATACTTGGCTGGTAGATTTTTTTCATCTACCAGTCCCCTTGGCCGGTAAGCCAAAAAGCTCATTTCGGACCCTGCCGCCGCGTCATTTTTTTCACTGAAAAAGGTTAGGTTTACCTTTGTGTGTTCACGTAATTGCAATCAATTGATAAAACTTTTTCAAACATAAAAACTACATAATCTTATACACACTTTAGTCTGCTTTTGTGCCATAATTTGCCTCACTGCCTTTCTTAGCGCACAGCGGACTGAAGTAGATCCTGAAATTAACACCCCTATGTACCGAATCGAGAATCGATTTTGAATCGGAAATCCTTTTGAATCGAAAATCGATTCTGAATGTAATCACGATCCCAAGAATCGAAAACATATCAAATCCTGAGATTCTGAAAGATTTCCACCCCTATACTGCATGCTGTGCTTCATACGCTGCCAGGGACGTAATGTTTTGAGAAACAGAGAAGATGATGTATGCGGCCTTGAGAACAGCTCCACATACACCCAGCAAATGTGCAGCAACAATGCACCTCAAACCATCTCCCTTGGTGGTTTAAAGATTCTGGGAAACCAGATTATGCTGTCATCATTTTCATGATTTCACAGCACTTAAATGACGTCTCTTTTTTCAGCAGCTTATTATGGGACAAAATATTATTTGAACAAGCCAATCAGAATTGTCCCTCGGAGTGATGTCACACAGGGAACAATCAAACCAGACTTTGCATCAGGCTGCCAGTCCTGAGAGCAAGGTAGACTCTTGACTGGGTAATCGCTGTTTCTGCCAAGGGGGAGCAGCAATAATGACAGCCAATCTGAGTAGCAGCTCATTCATAATGTCAGTATTATTTTAATGACCCTCAAATAGCCCGTTTGATTAAAGGTGGATGTGAAGCATTGGAAATAAAATGGGTTTTGGTGAGACCAAACAAGCTTCGTCAGAAAAAAGTCACGAAGACATAGAGTAGTTATACCAGTGCCAGTTTGTCAAAAAAGCAGGAAAATATCCCCCTTCAAAAAACTGAATTGCAATTCATCTTCACTGCATCCATCCATCCATGCATTATCCAAACCGCTTATACTGCTCTCAGGGTCGCGGGGATGCTGGAGCCTATCCCAGCAGTCAGCAGGCGGGGAGACACCCTCGACAAGCTGCCATGCCATCACAGGGCCCACACCCACACCCACACCCACACAGGGACAATTTAGTACAGCCGATTCACCTCACCTGCATGTCTTTGGACTGTGGGAAGAAACTGGAGCACCCACGCAGACATGGGGAGAACATGCAAACTCCACAAAGAAGACAACCCAAGATACCCCCCCCCAGGGTTTGACTACCCCGGGGTTCGAACCCAGGACCTTCTTGCTGTGAAGCAACCACGCTAACCACTGCGCCACTGTGCTGCCCTCTTCCCTGCATCTGTTGTCAGTTTACACCTGGATTTTAACACAAATAGGCGCAATAAGATTGTAGTCAGAGCCACCAATATGCATTTCATTGCTGGGATAGGCTCCAGCATTCCCGCGACCCTGAGAGCAGCATAAGCAGTTTGGATAATGGATGGATGGATGGATCTGAATGAATTCCAAGACTGAATGAATGAATTCCTTGTAAATTCATCAGCATGGCCAGGCCACATCAGTATTGGCTCCATTTCCAATTTGCCAGCAGGTAGTTTGACATGAAGTCCACAGCCCCCCCTCCTGGTTGTGCAAAGTTACAGTGTCTCCTTTCATGGCTCCTCTAATTGCTACACGCATTCACAGAGAGAAATGCTGTGGAATTACAACGTGCACACCAACATCACGGCTGGTTGACATTAGCTGATGTCGACATGCTTTGGGATACATTTGCATAATGGCAGGTCTAATGTACTGTTCTTCTCAACATTCTCCATTAGTTTAAGCAGTTCTGATGTGACCTTTGCCAGGGGAAATGTCGCTGAATGAAACATGGCTGCATTCCTGTTTTTCTCAGACATGTTGTAATTTCAATTAGAAAACGCCAGGCAGGTCTGAGCCTGTTTAAATGCAAAATAGAATATAGTTGCATGCCCATGTGTTGTTTAATTGAAATCTGGTTGTTGACACAATACACAGACAATTTAATTAGTCATAACCAGAACTATAAGGGGAGAATTTGTTGATGTCTCCACTATTTAAAAGCCGGTTTACACTTTGCCTGTTGCTCCATAGTGGGGTGTTTTCACAGAAATGACTGGGTGGATATCATTCACTATATACTGTGTTTTATTATAATACATGTTTGATGCAGTTGGCAAGGCAAAGTGCATGCCAACAAGGCAATCTCATCCTGATTTTATAGATCTCAAGTTTCATTGGCTCCTATCTGAAAAATTGAGTTCTTAGATTTGGTTTACAAAGACAAACTACTACTACTACTTTTGGCTGCTCCCGTCAGGGGTCGCCACAGTGGATCATCCGTTTCCATTTCTTCCCGTCTTCTGCACCTTCCTCTGTCACACCAGCCACCTGCATGTCCTCTCTCACCACATCCATAAACCTCCTCTTTGGCCTTCTTCTTTTCCTCTTCCCTGGCAGCTCCATATTCAGCATCCTTCTCCCAACATACCCAGCATCTCTCTTCCACACATGTCCAAACCATCTCAATCTTGCCTCTCTTGCTTTGTCTCAAAAACGTCCAACCTGAGCTGTCTCTCTAATATAATCGCTCCTAATCCTAATCCTGTCCTTCTTTGTCACTCCCAATGAAAATCTTAGCCTCTTCAACTCTGCCACCTCCAGCTCCACCTCCTGTCTTTTTGTCAGTGCCACTCTCTCCAAACCATATAACATAGCTGGTCTCACAACCATCTTGTAGACCTTCCCTTTAACTCTTGCTGGTACCCTTCTGTCACAAATCACTCTCCTGACCCTCTTCTCCACCCATTCCACCCTGCCTGCACTCTCTTCTTCACCTCTTTTCTGCACTCCCCGTTACTTTGGACAGTTGACCCCAAGTATTTAAACTCATACGCCTTCGCCACCTCTACTCCTTGCATCCTCGCTATTCCACTCAAACGTTCCTGTCAAACATGCACCAATCATCTGGCCTTAGTCTTTGACTAAACACAGTAAGTAGTGCTACATACACGATGAACTGCTGCTGTTCCAAATGTGAAATCAAATCAACCCCACCCAGCTGGTTAGTCATCACATTTCTGTCTCCATCTTCCTACACTTGCCCCCATTTCTCTCTTATATTCTTTTTCATTATATTGCTTCCACCTGTGGGACACTCCCACATCACAGTAGCCGGCAGGAGGTCCTGACTTTATGACAGAAAAAAACTAATTGTTGGTGCGTGGGCTGGATGTAAATTACCCTCCGTCTACCCACGACAGGGGCCAGATGCATAAAACTTTGTCTATACTTACAATTAGATTCCCATGTTTGTACAAAAGGGGAAACGTGTATACATGGTATTTTTGTCAGGTTTATAAAAACCCTGCATATGTGTATTCGTGGTTGGTTTTTCATTTTAAATCGCAATCATCCTGCAAATTGGGCGCACATGCACAAGCCATGTCCACGGTCACAATTTGTCATAAATGGTTTCCATTATGGCCCAGTTGCAGGCGGAAGCTCCAAATGTATTACAGAAAATGATCATTGCTGAAAATTGCATTTTAATGTTGGCCTTCTCTCTCACACACACACACACACACACATACATACACACGACTCAGCTCAGCAGGAGAGGGAAAACTGACTGTTTGTAAAAAGGGGTTTTCTGAATTTAGATTAGAATGCAACTTCATTTCCATAATTCCATATACAGTATTTTTAAATCTGCAATTCAAGAGCTTTAACATCTTCTCAACCCCTGAAGCTTCAAGTAATGCTTTGATAAAGATCCACATAAACCATTTTAAGGATATAACCTAGTGGTTCTCCCTGTCTCTTTACAGCAAGAAAGATGGGCCTGGGTTTATTCTTCAGAGGGAGAGTTGCATGTTCTCCCCATGTTTGCTGGGGCTTCCTCCCACAGTTCAAAAACATACAAAGTAGACTTAGACTGCTTTTACTTGTCATTCCCTTATATGCGTGTCTCGTACATACAAGGGAATGAAATTACGTTTCACAAGGACTTCAGTGCCACATAAAAACAAATAACACAATAAATATTAAAAACAAAAACTGCATTAAAAACAAGAATTACGTTCACAGACCTAAACATCACAAGCACACCTGACACAGACAGTGAGTAAGAAAGTCAAAAAGTCATTTTGTGGGAGGTCTAAGTGTTCAGGCTGTTGAGGAACCTCACAGCCTGAGGAACGAAACTGTTGCATAGTCTGGTGGAGGCAGCACGGATGCTCCGGTACCTCCTGCCAGAGGGTAGGAGGGTGAAGTGGATGTTGGAAGGGTGGGTGGGGTCCTTCACGATGCTGAGAGCCTTCTGGGTGCACTGTGCATCATAGATGGCCTGGATGGATGGGAGAGCAGTTCCTATGATCTTTCCAGCTGTCCTCACTATCTGCTGTAGCGCTTTGCGGTCAGAGGCCTTGCAGTTCCCATGCCGGACAGTGATACAGCTGATCAGAATGCTCTCTATGGTGCCTCTGTAGAATGTGATGAGGATGGGGGATGGGGGGGGGGACTCGCCTTCTTCAGACGCCGCAGGTAGTGAAGACGCTGCCAGGCCTTCTTGGAAAGCACAGTGACATGTGAGGACCAGGAGAGGTCCTCTGTGATGCGAACTCCCAGGACCTTAACACTGCCGACTCTTTTCACGTCCGTACCATTGATGGTCAGAGGGGTATGGTGGGAGCTGGTCTTTCTAAAGTCAAAAGATAGTTCAACTGAAGACAATAAAATTGCGAAAAGGTGTGAACGCTGGTGTGAGTTTGGTCCTTCTGACCTGTTTCACTCCATCCTTCCACAAACCTGAGTTGGATTAAGTGGGTTAAGTGTAGCACCCCCACCAAACGCTCATTCAGTTAATGTACATAGGTAGTAGGGCTGTGGGATATGACTGAAATCTCATATCACGATAACAATACATACCACGATATAACACATTTTCTGTAAATTTAATGAATATTTTATATCAAATGACCACATGGGAAGGCCTATTTCTTATTACATACTCAACAAATAAAAGGTACCTACTCATATTTCATTATTTTCTCCTTTTACTTAGAACCTTTGTGCAAATTTTCAATTAAGCACGTAACAAAATATAAAATATTAATGTATAAAATATAAAAAGGTAAATAGAACATACTTTTCAACTATAGTTGCAAACAAAATAAATATAGGCCTAAAATGAGAATATAGTCAAAAATGTAAAACCCATCATATAATACTCTTTAACAGCAGAACTGTTTGACATGATTTTTGTGTAGGTAGTAAAAGAGGCTGGTGATATTTGAGTCTGTTGTGGGGACCGGCGTACGGCATATTTTGCCAAGTACAGTTTTCTGGTCCATGTCAGACTTTTCATACACAAACCACGTCCAAACAACAGAAGGAGCCCCTCTTTTAAGTACAAGCTCCTCGTTCTGTCCTGACTAGTCGGAGTCCTTCTGTTCGGAATTACCCCGTTCTGCGTTACGTTCACTGTCCTCCATGTTTGTTTGTATTGCCTTCGTGCAAATTTCCTGCCTGCATCTGTGCAGAGTGGAAAGGGTCATCCAAATGATGAAAAATATTGCCGTAAAGAGTGAGATTTGCGACACGACGAAATAAACGATAGAGCTTAATATGAACCGATAAACATTTTCTATCGTCACACAATATATATATCGTCATATCGCACAGCCCCAACAGGTAGTACTTTGACAAACAAACTACCACAAATACAATAACATGCATGAGAGGAGCTATGATGGGATGTACTTATGGCGTCATGATTCTCCAAATCCACGATACGATTAAACTTCCGATTTTAAGGTCACAATTCCATTCTCGATTTTCAGTACGGACAGCTATGCCATTTTTAGACTATTGGATCTGTGATGGCCTGGCGGCCTGTCCAGGATGTCTCCCTGCCTGCCACCCAATGACTGCTGAAATAGGCTCCAGCATCCCCGTGACCCTGAGAGCAGGATAAGCGGTTCAGATAATGGATGGATGGGTTTTGAAGATGCCCTGCCATATTCGTCATGTTGCCTGAGGTGGCATCTGATACCTGCATGTAACATAGTCTACAAAGGGCAGTTTTTCTGTCCATGCAGTCATTGACATAATTGGAGACAGGCATGGGTGCAAGTCCATGAATACTGGGATGGCATCCAGCACTTTACCTGTGCCCCTGTCCATGGGGTTAGTGGTTGTGTCAAGAAGGGCATCCAATGTAAAATTTTGCCAAATCATTATGCAGATTGACAAGACCATACTGGATCGGTTGAGGCTCCATACCGGATCGGCCGAGGCCTGGGTTAACAACAGCCGCCATTGGTGCTGTGTCCACACAGGGTACTGATGGAAACTGTAAAACCACTGTGGCAACCCCTGAGAAACAGGGAACAAGCTGAAAGACGAAGAAGACAGTCGTTGACATAACTCACAGGGAAGCCAGAATGTTGCCAAACCGGTGACTTCAGGGAAGCAGGAGGATTTTCCAGTTCTGTTTCTCCATCATCTTCGAATCCAGTAGTGGCCATGGTGTCTCAAAAAGTGCAGCTGCAGGATACTGGTATGTCATGTCAAGCAGTCTCTTGAAATTTTTTTTGCTTTGGACGCACACCAATAGGCGGGGGTGGAGAGAAAAAAAATACCAGGAGAATCGCCGATTCTGTTTTGATTTCGAAGGTTGAAATTGAAAGCTCATTTCGATCGATTTTTGATTTAGAATGGAAATCGTCACACCCCGGGATGTACCAATAAATACTCTGTCAAGGAATCTCACTTGAGTGATAGCTGAAAGGGAAGCTTCAGGTAGCTTTAAGGATCTAAATATATACAGTTGTACTGTTATTGAACAATGACTCCCATTCTTTAAACACTTAAGACTCATGAGCCCCCACCTTGAGCACTTACTCTCAAAGAAACAGATTCAACCTAAACCACTTAACCTAAAGCGACGCTATATTGTGTGAGTACAACCTGACCCCTTGCATATGCAATAATATAACTGCTGACATTAATGTATGTATGCATGTATCTTTTACAAAAATTGGCATTTATTCAAACACCACTAAATACACTGCTTAAGAAACAGCACTGTAATGCATATACTACTACTACTACTACCACCACTACTTTCAGCTGCTCCCCTTAGGTTAGCACTAGTTAGTTAGCATTTTAATGCATATGCCCCCTTTAATGTCTTTGTTGCAATATACAACACAGTAAACACAAGACAACACAAAAACACCTGAAAACAAAATAGTAAAATCCCAATAAAAAAGGTTTAATAAAGTGCACAGTTTGGAATAATTTAAATTGGAGCTCATACCCAGATAGCGTCCGGATGTGGCCACTTTAGGCAATGATGTGGCACTGATGGTCTTCTTCTGGCCTTGACAAAATGGATGTGAGCCTGAAGTGGCCCACATGTATAATAGCAAATCTGGCCCAAATATGCCAAATCAAATGTGGGCCTTTTTTGGTAAAGATGCGGTGCTCTCGGCAACATGTAATCTGGATGTGACCCTGAAGTGGCCCTTGTGGTAAATGGTGAATATCACAAAACAAATATGGGCCACCTTTGGCAAATATGTGGCACATGCGGCATCGCTATGGTTTGGTTCTGGCCCAGATGTGGCAAACAGGAGCGGACCGCCCAAGTGCCATCTTTCCACGCGGTATGTGGGCCGGATGAAAGTGTCGGGTGTGGGACGGGTCCGAAGCCACACCAATTTTGCTATCTGGGTACAAATCCAAACTGAATGATGATTTGTTACTCACGCTGCCAAATCTCTCTCTCTATCACACACACACACACACACACACACACCAGGCTGCCATGTCCTCAGTCACCTACCCGGACCCTGTACGGCTTCGGTATGGCGTCGAATCCACCCTCCATGTGCGACTCCACTGCCATGCTCCTCGGCGATGCGCCACGCTATCCAGACTCTTGGGTCTACGACACTTCAACGTGGAAGCAAGTCACTAACCCACGGCGACGATATTTAAATCTACACACTTCACCACAAAACCACAATAACAACGCTAGCTCGATGGCTAGTTCGCAAACTAGCACTACTCTCACTGTAGCTTTAGCGTGCTATGCTAACTACTGCGCCTGTAGCTTGCACCTTATATTGGACGCTGGCCAAGACGGCAGAGTGAGCGGTCGAACTGAAGGCTCTGAGACCCAATTCCCTTAAAGACCTTCAGATCGCCTAAAACCTACAATCAAACGATAAAAAAATACACTTGGCACCGTGCACTAAATCTTCGCATGAAGTTAGACTACTTCAACTTATCTTAAAATCCTAAACTGAAGGATATGGCTGGAGCTAGCAAAGCCCACGGCTACTCGTTGGCTAGTGGGTGACGATGTGGATAATCGCTCTGATGGAACAAGAGGCACAACTTGATTGTTGTCAGAGTTGAATTGTTCAGCTATTCCGGCGTGCACACCCAGTGCTTGCACGAAATAAATGCTAACTTTACGGAGGAATAAATACACGGTGGGGCGTCGGCTCTTCTCCCACCGGAATCAATGTAGAAAGAGAAACTCACACTGAGAGACGCATCCTTTATATACGTACAGACCACGTGTCAATCTCAGCGCATTTCATTGGCTGTTATCGCTGTCCATCATACTGTAGCGAATTCGGGGGACAACGCAACCACAGGAACTGCCGCGGCCGGGAAGCGAACCCGTATCGCCCGCACCGCAGGAGGCATCGCTAACCGCTCGACTAAAGGGTCAGACCCGCAAGCCAGCGGCCAGCGTGTCTTCTTATCCATGCACGTTACAATATGGTACCCGTATGTACTCATGACGTTTGCCTGCGTTAATACAAAAATATAGATTTACTTCTACAATTGAGAGCACACAATATGTCAACGTTGATAGACAACATACCCCGAAACCGAAGAAAACGACGCAATCTTCTGTTCGGGAGGAAGAAATCTGTGTGGGTGTGTATGTCGGCCCTGTGTGATAGTCTAGCGGCCTGTCCAGGGTGTCTCCCCCCTGCCGCCCAATGACTGCTGGGATAAGCTCCAGCATCCCCACGACCCTGAGAGCAGGATAAGCGGTTCGGAAAATGGATGGATAGAGTCAAATGGTTAAAAGAATGCATTTGTCATGGGTCCGCGGTGGTGTAGCGGTCTAAGCATCGGCTCTGTGTGTGTAGGGAAAAGGCAGTGGTTCGGCCTGGATTCGGCTCCGTGACAGGCCGAACCTCTGCTTTTTCCCCACACACACAGAGACGCATTCATGTGACGAACACAAGCCGACTCCGCCCCCCTCCCGAAGACAGCGTTGCCAATTATTGCTGCTTCACCGAGTCCGGCCATAGTCGGATCTGACGAGACCGGGGCGCGAACCCTGGTTCCCAGAGGGCAACTGCATCGACACAAGGCCGATGCTTAGACCGCTACACCACCGCGGACCCCCTGGTGTATTTTAAGGGTGCGGTTATCGCTAGTGGGTTTATCCCTCGCGCACCCACGCATCGCTGGAAAAAAATAGTCCACGCCCACCTGCATTGTGGACCCCGTGTATAAGTCGCGACTCCTGTGTATAAATTGAACTGAGATCGTACAATCGGCTCCCAACAAATAGCTTTGTGTAATATTTGCTAGTAATATTTGATTTGCTAATGTCCCTTACGGCTTTCCGTAGCGCCACAACAAAGTCACGTGATGTACGTAACAACGTCAGTCGGAATCCGGTCGATGAATAAACACCCAGCACGAGAGAAGTCGTCCTTGCTTCATTAATGTTATAAGTTAACATAGCCAGAGGGCACAGATCATTACATGGTGTCAGAGTAGCGGAGTTTAAATACCCAATATGGATTCGTACGGCGTTCCAGCTCCACGGATGGACTGGGAATCGGCGAACTTACCTGAAGCATGGAGACGATTTCGACAAACAACGGAGCTAATGTTCACGGGCCCCCTGCGCGGGAAGAATGAAGAGGAGAAATGCAGCTACCTCCTGCTCTGGATAGGGGAAAAAGGGCGCGATGTGCACAACACTTGGACACTCAGCGGAGAACAAGCCAAGAAGCTAGAAACGTACTACGATAAGTACACTGAGTACATCACCCCCAAAGCAAACCCGATTTATGCCAGATATAAATTTCATGAAAAGATGCAGGGAGAGAGTGAATCCTTCGAACAATTTATAACTGAGCTAAAGCTCCTAGTCAAAGACTGTGGCTACCCAAATGCCGACGAGATGGTCAGGGACCGCATCGTGTTTGCCACCAACTCACCCAGAGTGAGAGAAAAGCTACTTAGCCAGGGAGCTGAGCTAACGCTAGAAAAGGCCATAGATGTAGCCCGCTCACACGAGCTAGCAAAGCAACAGCTAAAGTCTATGGGCCAGGGCAGCACACATGAAACGGTGCACGCAATAGGCAGAAAGACTTACAAACCGAACGCACCCAAAGCAGCTAACGCTAACTTCAGACAAAGGGAGGGTAACGTTAGCACCGCCGCCAGGGCGTGTAGCTATTGTGGAGGGCTACATGGCGCTAAAGCCACTTGCCCAGCTAAGGGTAAACAATGCATTTAATGCAAGAAGCTCAATCATTTTGCTAAAGTATGCAAGTCTAGCTCCCAGGGACAGACAAAGTACTACCGCGGCACAGTACATGCCGTCGGAGAGAACCCAGAAGAGTACACCACTGACAGAGAGCAGGAAGAACTGTACTTCGACAACATTACAGTGGAGAGCACCGCTGTGGGAGAACAGACAGAGCTGTACATAGACTGCATCTCAATAGAGAACAACGGAAAAAGCAACGAGCAGGCTTACGTAGAGGTTGGAATTGGCACACCTCCACAGAAGGTAAAGTTTAAACTAGACACTGGGGCACAGGCCAATACTATTCCCACCAACCTGTTCCAGGCGCTGTTCAAAAATGTGACACTGAAACCAGCAATACACAGACTCACTGAATATGGAGGAGGCGCGCTGAGCGTGAAAGGCACATGCAAACTCAAATGTAAGTACAGAGACAATGCAATTATGCTGGACTTTTACGTCATTGACACAAACGCCCCACCAGTCATGGCAATGAAAACATGCCGTGACCTAAACTTGGTAAAAATAGTGATGGCTGTGAGCGAGGAAAACAATGTCACATCACAGAGCATAATGGATGAGTATGCAGATGTTTTCCAGGGAATAGGAGAGTTCCCAGGCGAGTGCACCTTCCGCGTCACACCAGATGCAACGCCGGTCGTCTGCCCGCCACGCAGAATCCCCATCGCCCTACGCAGCAAACTGAGGGACGAGCTTGACAGCATGGAGAAAGGCGGCATAATCTGTAAGGTAACAGAACCCACAGAATGGGTGAACGCACTCGTCATTGTTGAGAAGCCAAAGACAGGCAAACTTAGAGTGTGTTTAGACCCCAGAGCTCTTAACAAAGTGATACAACGACCTCACTACCCCCTCCCCACGCTGGAGGACGCCACCACAAAGCTTGCTGGAGCTGAGTACTTTAGCGTGTTAGACGCGCGGTCAGGCTATTGGGCCATCAAACTGAGCACTGAATCCTCAATGTTGACGACATTTAACACAGTGTTTGGCAGGTATCGTTTCCTCAGACTGCCATTCGGAATCGTGTCCGCTCAAGACGAGTTCCAGAGACGCGTGGATGAAACATATGAAGGATTGGACGGTGTGACGGCCATAGTGGACGATATACTAGTGTTCGGCAAGACTAAAGAGGAACATGACCAGCGTCTCAGAGCGATGCTGAAGCGCACAAGGGAGCGAGGGGTGAGGCTCAACCCCGACAAGTGTCACATATGCGTGTCCGAGGTAAGCTACTTCGGCCACACGCTCTCACACGAAGGCATCAAACCAGACCCACACAAGGTGAAGGCGGTCAAGGACATGCAACCCCCACAGAACAAAGCAGAGCTGGAGACAGTCCTCGGCATGATCAACTACCTCGCCAGATTTGCTCCACACCTCTCACAGATAAACTCACCCCTCAGACAGCTTCTGAAACAGGACAGTGAGTTTGTGTGGGATGCAGTCCACGACAAGGCGTTCCAAGAGATGAAGAATCTCATTACACAGCACCCAGGTCCAGTACTCTCATATTTCGACCCGCAGAAAGAGCTGCGACTCCAAGTGGATGCATCCAAAAGTGGCCTTGGGGCTGTCATGCTCCAAGATGGCAAACCAATTGCCTATGCGTCCAAGTCACTCAACAGCACTGAAGAAAACTACGCACAGATAGAGAAGGAGCTCTACGCTGTGGCCTTCGGCTGCAAGAGGTTCCACGAGTACATGTATGGACGAAAAGTGATTGTGGAGTCAGACCACAAGCCTCTGGAGGCAATACTAAAAAAGCCACTGGCAGCAGCACCACCCCGGCTGCAACGGATGATCCTGGCGCTCCAAAAATACGACATCCAAATCATCCACCGCCCCGGTAAGGACATACCGGTGGCCGACACACTGTCACGCAAGTCAATAGAACACCACGACAGTGACCTACAGGAAGGGATGGAGGCCCAAGTGCACACAGTCCTCAGCAACATCCCTGTGAGCGACACAAGACTCACAGAAATCAAGCAGGAAACAGCGCAAGATCCACAGCTCACCGCACTCAGACGAGCCACACTCACTGGCTGGCCAGACACAAAGAAAAAGTGCCCGCCCAGCATCCAGGAATACTGGAACCACAGAGCAGAAATCTCAGAAATGGACGGTATCCTGTTCAAAGGTGAGAGAATCATTGTCCCCCAAAAGCTTCGCAAGGACATGATACAGCGCATCCATGCCAGCCACCTTGGCGTGGAAAAAAGCAAATGCCGAGCAAGAGACTTACTGTTCTGGCCTGGCATGGGGAAACAGATCGAGGATGCGGTAGCAGACTGCAGCATATGCCAAGAACGGCGCAGCGCAAATGCAAAGGAACCAATGATGTCACACGCCATACCCGAGCGGCCGTGGCAAGTGATAGGCACAGACCTATTCACATGGAACTCACAGGACTTCATAGTCACTGTGGACTACTACTCCAGATTCTTCGAGCTAGAAAGACTTTACAGCTGCACCTCATCTGCCGTCATCATGAAGCTGAAAGCAGCAATGGCTCGACACGGAATCCCCGAGACTATCATCAGCGACAACGGTCCGTGCTACAGCTCTGGTGAGTTCCGCAACTTCTCACAGACATGGGGTTTCTCACACACCACCACAAGCCCCCACTACCCACAGAGCAACGGCCTCTCCGAGAAGACTGTCCAGACGGCCAAACGCATCCTGGACAAAGCCAAAGCCGAGAACAAAGACCCCTACATGAGCTTACTGGAGTATCGCAACACACCGGTGGACAACCTGAAATCACCGGCACAGCTACTGATGAGTCGGAGGCTGCGGTCCATTCTCCCATCAACAGCAAAACACCTGCAGCCACAGATCGCCAGTCAGGAGGATGTTCACAAAAGGAGAGAGGTATGTCAACAGCGCCAGCAGGCATACTACAACCGAACAGCCAAACCTCTGCCCCACCTGCCCGCAGGCACACCAATCCGCTTCCGGCAGGAGGATGGATCCTGGAGACCTGCAACTGTGGAAAGACCAGCGAACACAGACAGGAGCTACCACATCCAAACCAAAGAAGGTCAGATCTACCAACGCAACCGTCAACACCTGCGACAAAGCAGAGTGAACACTCACACTACGCACACACACACTTCACAGCAGACTGTTACCAGCGCTAACAACAACACAAGCCCATCAGCAAGAGCATGCTGAACCTCCAGACACGAACAATCAGCGACAACCAGACACACAGCCTGGTTACACCACGAGGTCAGGTCGCACGGTCAAACCAAGACAAATCCTTGACTTATGAATGTAAAAAAAAAAAAAAAAAAGATGAAATGTTATTACGGTGTCACATTTAGACAGGGAAGGAAATGTTTTACACTACTTTGTTGCAGTCCAGTTATATAAGAGTTCCATTTTCATATTCTTTCTTATTAAGATTGTATTCGTTTATAAACGTGCTCAACGTGGTCTGTATCTCTGCAGAGAAAGCAGCACTTTTCAGAAAAAGGGAGATGTAATATTTGCTAGTAATATTTGATTTGCTAATGTCCCTTACGGCTTTCCGTAGCGCCACAACAAAGTCACGTGATGTACGTAACAACGTCAGTCGGAATCCGGTCGATGAATAAACACCCAGCACGAGAGAAGTCGTCCTTGCTTCATTAATGTTATAAGTTAACATAGCCAGAGGGCACAGATCATTACACTTTGTTCTTCAGCTATTCACAGAGCCAGTGGCGCCCAGAACTAAGAGGGCTGCGCCTATGCTCATAGACTCTGGAGGTAAAGTACGTAACTAACGTTGTATGTTGTATAGGCTTCGCTCTCTAAGGCTATATATAGCTAGCGGGATAAAGGCGAAGCAGGATATGGTCTATGCCATGTTGCTTGTAAATGTCTTAATCCTTTTCAACGTTGAAAAGTTTCTCTGCAACGCTGATACCGTAAACAGCGTTTACCAAACGTCTTCACGTATGTCATTCTACTGACTGCTCTCACCATGGGGCCAACATGATGGTGCCCCACAGCTCACTACTGAAAGTGTATCGGACATGCACACAGTGTTTTCAACGGCACACTTGGTTAAATAAACGCTGACAGTACAGCTCCATGCTCACCAAACAAAGACTCCTGACTTTTACCCAACAGGTACATGAAGATATGTGGAATGTGTCAGACAGCACTACCGTTGTCATATGTAATAAAAGTGCAACAGTGTTAGTTATGAAGGGAAAAAAATATTACTTGTTACAGACGTTTTGATAATTTCATGCACTGCTGCACGTGACATCTGGTGGGGCCGGGCCCCTGCGGCCCCTAATGAAGAGACGCCATTGTGCATTGTGCTGAGGTTTCTTCCTATTTTTTTTCTCCCTGTTAAATGCCTTTTTTTAGGGAGTTGTTCTTTATCCGATGCGAGGGTCTCAGGACAGGATATTGTCTTGCTGCAAAGCCCTTTTGAGGCAAATTTGTAATTTGTGATATTGGGCTATACAAACAAAATTGACTTGACTTGACAGTGTTTCTAGGCTTCATTCAGTTTAAAGCTAAAATCGTTGGCTGTTCTGCAGTAGCAAATCATTACTTTATCCATAAGGATGATGGAGTCAGGTTCCATAATACTACCAGTCATTTTTCCCATGATTGGAGTCCAAACTCTGTGTACCACTGTTGAAGTGTTTTGACTGGGTGGGACGAACACTGGTGCAGCGGCAAACACACACGTGTTGGAAACAACTTCAGCGGGAAAAAAGACTGAAACGTGATGCCAATGTGTCCATGACAATCAATATGACTATACAACAGTGTTCCCAGATAGTGTCATGTAGTGTGTAATACATTAGACTGTCTGTGTTAGCTTTGGTCCTAAGATCCATTTTTACAAGGATGGGAACTGTTAACTGCTGAGCTGACGGCACACAGCCACAATGGCTGCTACACCTGGTTTGTAGTCCTGCTACACCCGGTTTGTAGTCCCAGAAAATCAGAGTCAACAGGTCTGTTTCTCTCTGTCTCCTACATCCAAACATATCACAACACTGTTCTACTGGAATACTGACTGTCTGTTCAACACAATCACCACATCATCACCATGTTTCATATGGATAAAATAATGACTTATTAGTGGGGAAAAGTCCTGGATTGGAGCTTCAACTATGATGGCAGGTCAAAATGTGGGTTAATTTAAGGGGGGGGGGCCTCTGATCTCTCTCTTGACTTGAGGTTGTGATTGTTAATCATCAGAGATGTACAATCCATGCATTACATAACCAGCCAACAGGCCAGATGGATGGACATTTCTGAGCGCAGGGTGTGTGTGTGTGTGTGTGTGTGTGTGTGTGTGTGTGTGTGTGTGTGTGTGTGTGTGTGTGTGTGTGTGTGTGTGTGTGTGTGTGTGTGTGTGTGTGATCAAAGTGATGGGTCTTCTACTGTGTACTAATCATCCCTCTTCCACCCAAACCACTTCCCATCTCTCCCTCTCTCTTCTTATCCTCCTGACACTCCTCACCTTCTTCTCCCTCGCTGTCGTCCTTTGCAGTCGGACACAGAGTTCTGGGATAAGATGCAAGCCGAGTGGGAAGAGCTTGCCCGACGGAACTGGCTGACGGAAAACGAGCAGGCCCAGATTCCCTCTTCCGTCTCGCCACACGAGAAGGTCACTGATCAAAATCAATTTAATTGCTCAACATAAATACACAAATTAGCATCTTGTGATATATTCATGAGTGGAAATCGGACCGAAATCAGGAATCAGATTTAAGTTTTAACGTTTAAATCTTGGACGCGGCACAATAAAACATTCAGCAACATTTTTTATTTGAAATGACTAATATCGAGTTTTAATACGTCACGCATGACTGTTCTCAATTGTCTCAGGAACTGTGAGGGACTGGTCTAGATGTCATTAATATTCATGAACTCACCTTTGAGTGACAAGTATGAGCAAGGATTGGAGGCAAGGGTGGGTGGGGTTTCATAATTTGATGGTTTGATCCGATTGGCTGTATTTAAATGCATGTGCCTGATGACATCATGAGTATCAAGAAAATAAGATTTTTCTGAGAGAAGCTGAAATTTTGGGAGCACTTTTAAGAAGAGAAAAATAGAAAAACTAAACTGTCAAATTTGGTCCAACCTCGACAATAGATTGACCATGAAGTCAAGAGTTTTGCTGTAAAGTGCAACAGCCGCTATTTCAAAAGAGCAACACCAGTCTAAAGGAGGCTGAAGGAGTAGACACGTATATAGTACTTTAGTTTACCTAAAGGAAGTTGTACTTGCACTACTATGAACTAACCACTTACGTAGATACAGCAGTGAGTAGCATGCCTTGGAAAGTACTAAATCCTCCTCGTGTGTTGAAATATAAAGACCATGATGTCAATTTATAAGACTAAAATTGAGTTTCAAATATAATGAGTGCTTACGTTCAGCTAACGGTTTCATTTCCCCTCAAAGGAGGCAATATTTTCGAACAGACAAACAGTTCAGACATTCAGTGACTGCTTGCGCAACCTCTGCTAATTTGTACATAACACGGCCTTTCTAGGTCATCGCTTATTCTTTACGGTACATGACACTCAGAGAGATACGTTGGGACTAAATTAGCCTCGCTGGGACTTCAAGGATCTAGACGGCACATGACTTCTTCTTAACACTTGAACGACCGGGATTTCACGCTTACCTAAAACGACGGTTATTAAACTCAAGATAAATACCCAATTGAGATATCAATGCATTGCATATGTTAGTATGTCTGTTAGGAAATGACTGACACCAAAATTAACATTTTAACAACTATAATACTGTTTTTTTTGTAAACGATTTAAACTTAAGAGAGACATGGTCGCACTTGAATAGCAAATTTGAAAAAGTGATAACATTGCCTGAAAAACAAAACGGAAAACACATATTGCTGATCTAACAAACCTAACAAGGCTTATAAAGGTGAAATGTAAATAGATAAATGTAAACTACTAATAGACCCGTTAGCCGAGCGGTTAGTGATGTCGCCTTGTGGTGCAGTACACCCCTATCGAATCCCGCACCGGGCAAGAAAATAACCGGTTACATAAAATAACTGAAAATAAATACTGAAACCGTCCCAAACAAAGACCGTAACTTAAAAACTACTAAAAAGACCACCGCCCACGGTTTTTAAACTCTATATTCTGTCAAGATAAACACCCAATTGATATACTAATGCAACACATATGTTAGTATGTCTGTTAGGGAATGACTGACACCAAAATTAACATTTTAACAACTTTAATACTATTTTTCAAACGATTTAAAATGGCCGGTGTCCAACGCCTGTATATACTGCAGCGCCTCGGTGGTAGCCATGGTGCGTCTGTAACGGCGTCTGTAACAAGACATGTTGGACATAATCAGAAATCAAGTTTGGACTGTGACTCTGCACTGGAGGACGCTAGTGTGTTTCTAGGACAGAGCGAGGAACTTCACGAAGGAAATGACGCAACCAACACACGTCATAATTAGCGACGTGACGCGCACGATCACGCGCACGTTACGAGTCGTCTTTTTGACCTCTCGTCGGCGTTTTAGGTAGATCTTATCATAACTTTTTTGTACAATTAATCAAAAACTCATTTTAATGCAAATATATGCAATTTTAGGAGCACTCAGGGAGCGGCAGGTCTGTATCTTTTTTCTCACGAAGTTATTAAACGTTGAAAATGCAAAACAGTCAAAATGGCGGCCTTGGTCGTTCTAGTGAGTCACGAAGACTCACAAGCGGTGGCTAATTAACCTCCTTTGTGTGTCCTCTTGTCAGTAAATGGATAAAGTCATCATTTGAGAGTAACATGACTTTGAAAAGCCAAGTTGAATCATTATGATCTTGGTGTGTGTGTGTGTGTGTGTGTGTGTGGAGGGGGGGGGGTTAAGGCTTATAACAATGTGAGTATCCACAGAAAGCGTATGCATGTACGCCACCCAATACCCGACCTTCTTTATGCAGGAGTAATCATAAAGGCATCTAGTGTTGAGACAGCTCTTGGAAGAAAGAAAGAAAAAAAAGCTGTTTCAAAGTCAAAGTGTTCAGAGAGCCTCAGCAACAACACGCCGGGGTAATCACAGTTTGAAAATGCAAAGTTTAACATTTAAAGAGAACAGACAAACCCCGGGGAGGTTAACCCACGTTTGATGTGAAGCAGAAAAGATCAATTTCTAGCTGCCAGAGCTTTTGCTTACACATGCAACTGCAGAGGACGAGGAGAGGGGAGAAAACGGACATTGCCAGTGTCCCTGTTCTGACATTGGTTCTGTTGATGGTGACCATGACAGGGCTACTACTTCCACACGGATAACCCCTACAAGGACTGGCCCAACGCCTTTGAAGAGGGCCTGAAGAAATCTCGGGAGGGAGATCTGCCCAATGCCGTGTTGTTGCTGGAGGCGGCCATCTTGCAAGACCCTCATGATTCAGAGGTGAACTGGCAGATGCCACACACACACACTCACTCGCGCACACACACACACACACGCACGTACTCTCTAAAACACAAGTCACACACACAAACAGACACATACTGACATAAACTGATGCAGACCCTATTCATTCACCCCAATACCTCTTTAATTCGGTGTGTTGACCATTAAAACAGTCTCATTAACAGCAAGGATGTGAAGCTACTAGTCCCAAACACACAGAGGCTCATATGCTCCCACAGCACAGCTGCACAACCCAGTCAGTCCTCAACTTTTAACCTCCAATACGTGATGCTCAATGCCTCGCTGAAGGGCGTTTTAATCACCCGGACCTCACCGCCCTTTTCTGACAAACAGAATCGGTGACTTACCTTTTTTCCCCTTAAAACAAGGCTATCGCCAACCTCGCAAGCAAACACACACACACACACACAGAGCATCGTGTTCGCTTAGGTAAACACTGTACACACACACACACACACACACACACACACATTCTATACTTAGACTACATAGATGGACTATAGATTGACTATATACTATCCTATGTGTAGACTAAGTGAGCAGACTGCCTGTAGTCTTTTTAATAGGGTTGTTTACTGTAACAAAGAAAAAGTGCCGCCCTGCTCATATTCCCACTGAGGATTTCCATTTGCCCAGCGGGCCGTATAATAGCTGGCCTCGCAGGTTTGTTGCCTTTCGTGTGTTCTCCACATCTCAGTAGAAGTGACCCTCTTTGCAGCCTCAGAGAGCTAAGCCTTCCCACAAACCCTTTGTGGAATCCCCGCCGAAATGTGACGGATATTCGGGGGGGGGGTGCAGATTATACCAGGGGTGTATGAAGCTAATACGACTGTCAAATTCCTGCTAGGGGTGCTAAGTGGCTTAGTGCCCTGCCATGAAGACCCTCTGAGAAGCTAATCAACAACAACACCCCCCCCCCATCTGTTCCTCTTTTCCAGTTATTAAATAAGACTTGATTCATAGTTATAATAAATTTGGACTTGACTTGACTTATAGTTCATTCAGTATAACTTGTGTTCACTGTGTGTGTGTGTGTGTGTGTGTGTGTGTGTGTGTGTGTGTGTGTGTGTGTGTGTGTGTGTGTGTGTGTGTGTGTGTGTGTGTGTGTGTGTGTGTGTTATTGTTTAAAGGGCAGTTCTGGTATTTTTAAACCTGGGCCCCATTATTCCATAATTTAGAGTCTAAATGACTAATGGGGACAAAAAGTAAACGGCACAATTGCATTATGATCGAAACTGATCACCAGTTTCATATGCATATGAAACTAAGCCGCGGTTTCATATCGCAGTTTCATATGAAATGCATTCATATGCCAATTTTTTTTAAGTACTTTATTAATCCCCGTGGGGAAATTCTGCTCTGCATTTAACCCATCCTAGATGTGTAGCTAGGAGCAGTGGGCGGCTGCCATACAGCACCCGGGGACCAGTTCATCTTGCCATGCCTCGGTCAGGGGCACAGACAGGAGTGTTAACCCTAAATTTTAAAACTAAAAATTATTAATTTTAAACTTAAAATTACTTAAAATGTATTTGAATTGGAACATTTGCTGTTTTCATATGCATATGAAATCAATCACCAGTTTAATAAACCGATCGCCGTCATTACATATCAGGGTGTGATCCCTGCAGGTATCCCCAGTTTTGGTTAGATACCTGCAGTCAGCTGAGACTGATGAAGTCACTTAGGTGAGTGATGAAACATTTCCCCCACTAAACGTGGTGTCCAGATGAACTGATTCAACTTTCTGGGACATCGGGTCTGCAGTGACCATTCTGTCTGGCATGACTACAGCCAACCAGAGAAGCTGGTTCACCCTCCTCTGCTTGTTGCCTCTCAAATTCAAATTCAGAAGTGCTTTATTGGCATGACAAATAGGCACTTGTATTGCCAAAGCAGTCATTACAAACAGAACAAAAAATCAGACCATATACCGAACATGTACTTATACATAGACAGATACGAGGAATCAGAACATATACAGGTGCAGTATAAAGGGATCTCTAAAGCCTCTCTCTCTCTTTCTCTGTCTGTCTTTCTATCTGTCTCTTTCTATCTGTCTGTCTCTCTGTCTTTCTATCTGTCTCTCTATCTGTCTCTCTCCCTCTCTATCTGTCTCTGTCTGTGTCTGTCTGTCTCTGTCTTTCTATCTGTCTCTCTCTGTCTGTCTGTCTCTGTCTTTCTATCTGTCTCTCTCTTATCTGTCTCCCTCTCTGTCTGTCTCTGTCTGTCTGTGTGTCCGTCTGTCTCTCTCGCTCTATCTGTCTGTCTGTCTCTCACTCCCCTTGTCCACGTTTCATTTTCTAGGAGCTCTTAAATATGGGCGGCCATCAAATTCAAATGACTCATCCACATTGTTGAAACCAGCTAAATATTCAGCCATGACTGGAAATAAATTATTGCTAGCAGTTCGTCTGTGTCTCGGGCTATGCAACCTCAAATGAATGGTCAGTTCTGTAAGACTTGGCAAGACTTCTTCTTTGGTAAACAAGCCACGCTCCCACGCACAAAGCGCAGCAGCCGCAAAGGGATGTTACAACAGAGACTGGAAGAAGTGAAACGTAAAGAAAAAGGTCTATCTCTGTAGGGATCCTTTCCATAATGTCAGACTCTCATACAATCTGAGCCTGTCAGTGGTAAAAAGCACTTTCAGTGGACGTACTTTAACGGGGGCACTTGTCCCCAAGGATTACAATGCAGCCTGTTTCAAGGCTGCCGGCTGAAACGTTCTCGCTCAATACTGGACCAATTCAACAAAACAAAAAAATGCCCCTATTAGTCATTTAGAACACAAATGATGGAAAAATAGGACCAAGGTTTAAAAATACTGGAATCACACTTTAAGATTGGCAACGTTTTTGTTAAACTTGGCAGTTTGTGGAATTGCTTGCATTTCCTGACCACACATGGGAGGGGGGGGGGCACTGTGTCTATTAAATAACACACGGCACAAGCCCCTCAACTTGCAGTCTGTAGGGCAAGACTTGCTTGCCTTGCAGACTGCAAGTACTCTGATACTTGCAGTCTGCAAGGCAACCAAGCAAGTTCTGCATTGTCACATGTTAGGTATAGTGACATTACTCTCAGTTACAAATATATAAAATTAAATACAAAATATATTATTTAAAAAGAAAGCAAAGATCTGATAAAAAATGGACTTAATAAAAAGCAAAAATAGAGATAAGAAGCAACTTAAGCAGTAATCCATCCATCCATTATCCAAACCACTTATCCTGCTCAGGGTTGCGGGGATGCCGGAGCCTATCCCATCAGACATTGGGCGGCAGGCAGGGAGACTCCCTGGACAAGCTGCCAGGCCATCACAGGGCCCACACACACACACACACACACACACACACACACACACATTCACACCTAGGGACAATTTAGTACAATTTTAAGTAATTTAGACAATTTAGTGGGCGGTACGGTGGCACAGTGGTTACCGCAGTCGCCTCACAGAAAGAAGGTCCTGGGTTCGAGCCCCGGGGTAGTCCAACCTTGGGGGTCGTCCCGGGTCGTCCTCTGTGTGGAGTTTGCATGTTCTCCCCGTGTCGGCTTGAGTTTCCTCCAGGTGCTCCGGTTTCCTCCTACAGTCCAAAGACATGTAGGTCAGATGAATCAGCCATACTAAATGGTCCCTAGGTGTGAATGTATGTAAGCAGTAATCAAGGTGTATTATAACAGAGGTGTGCTGTAAATAGACCATGATGATTACTGTAAGACATGAAGTATGTTGTATTGCATGGAAGTAGAGGGCAAGAAAAATTAAATTGTATGGATCCTGTTGCACAGGTAAGTTATTGCACTGGAGTGCGTGGGAGAACAGATAGGGTGGAGGTGAATATGGCATGTTATTAACAGTAGATGTGAACAGGACAGGAAACAGTGTTCAACAATAAGTAATAGGGGCGTCCGGGTAGCGTAGCAGTCTATTCTCTTGCCTACCAACACGGGGATCACCGGTTCGAATCCCCACGTTACCTCTGGCTTGGTCGGGCGTTCCTACAGACACAATTGGCCGTGTCTGTGGGTGGGAAGCCGGATGTGGGTGTGTATCCTGGACGCTGTATTGTCGCCTCCTTAGGTCGGTCGGGGCGCCTGTTGGGGGGGACCGGGGGGGGGGTTGCGTGATCCTCTCACGTGCTACATCCCCCTGGCGAAACTCCTCGCTGTCAGGTGAAAAGAAGCAGCTGGTAACTCCACATGTATCGGAGGAGGCATGTGGTAGTCCTCCCCGGATCGACAGGGGGGGTGGAGCAGCGACTGGGACGGCTCGGAAGAGTCGGGTAATTCACCAAGTACAATTGGGGAGAAAAATTGGGAAAAAAAGGAAAGAAAAAAAAGAAGAAGTATTAAGTAATAATAATATTACCCAGATTCTGTATGTAAAAATTGTACACAGACTTGTAATATAGATGCACAATTAGCTGTTGCGCTTAGACTGAACTGTAGCAGTTTCCTGACTGTACTTGCACCGCCTTTTGTTGTAAACCCTTCCTCAAATGCCAGATTGAACAATTTGGCGTTCTCAGAATAAAGGGTGTCATCCATTGTCATCTGTAGAGATACTCAACCATATGCCATGGATGGTCATTTGTATGCAGGTTTTCTCTCCAGTCCAACTTTACACCAGCTTATTTCCTTATTAACACACCTTCAGCCAGACAGGGGAGGACTAATCCCTAAAATCATTTGGTTTAGTGTTGGATTGGAAATGACAACCTGCAGACACATGGCTCTCCATGCCACGATTGAGTAGCACTGATCAACACTGCTGGACTGTTTTTCATTGGGTTAATACGAAGCCCTCTGAGACTGCAAATGAGATTTAGGACTATACAAATAAACTTGACCTACAGGGATCAGCATGCCCATAGGTTGCTCAGACGGCCCTCACAGTTAATGGAGGATTGTTGGTAATCTCACTGATTTGGATGAAGGTCCGAATTCAACTCATAGCTGCCCACCTAGAGTACGATGCTGAATTTTCGAGTTGAGCTTCCCGTCGCTGTGGACAAACCACAGCTCAGAGTTCAAACAGCTTTGCCTTTCTCCCTGCTGACACATGTGAGTCCCCCGAGCAAGATTGAGGTGACACTCGTTACCGTATGTGTATAATGAACTCAGTTTGCCGCCGGCAGATGAGTAGTCCTCACCTCAATTATCATTTGACCTCTCGGGGAGGGGGGTGGTGGTAGGGGCAGTTACAGCGGAGCGTCAGTGACGTCATGTCTGATAACTTAATTCATGAAGTCATTACTTTGTCTGTCACAGAACGGATGAATCGAGCCAAAGGGCCGGCTTTTGAATAAGACCATCTGAGCGTCGGTGGCGCTGAGGGAACATTAATGATGGTGGTTTTTCATTCAGAACACACACCTACAAGCCAATCACCAATATTAAATCCTATTTGCATGTGTCCTTACATGACTCTGGAATATAGAGGTTTTATATTCTGAGGAGTTGGCTAACGATTTAAAATTCACAGCATATCCTCTCAGGTATTCATTCAAAGACATTGGCAGTAGGCTATAACTGTATGGGGGCCGTCTTCCTCCACAGGCAATATTTAGCCGTGTGTTTAGATTTCAATACATTTTTTGATATTTTATGGCGGTTGGGTTTAGTATGGTTTAAAATCATGTTATGTCCATGTACCTGTTCTCTCCATGTAGGCTTGGCAGGTGTTGGGGACCACCCAGGCTGAGAATGAGAACGAACAAGCAGCTATTGTGTCCCTCCAGAGGTAAGTGGAGGCAACACAAGTGGCCCCTGAGCTTCACTGATGGAGCAGTTTATCATCATCGGTTGACGATTATGTATTTGCATGTGCAAGATTTCATATCTGGTATATATCTAAGTCGATCTTAATGTGTGACATTTGCCTGATTGGTAAAATTGATTGGAGAAACCAATAATCCTTTGCGTTTTTGTGGAAAGAAGAAAAACTAAAATGTTATCAAAGTAAATTAAAGTTGGATTAAAAATTGAAACAGTAGTATTTTTGGACATCGCTTATTACTTTAAATTGAATGTATTTTGTCCTGTCTTTTACTTCTGAACAAAATATTAATATAGAAAAGCTAGAATGTAGTTTTTATGGCCCTTTTAAAAAGAGCTGCCCCTAGTTCAGCTTTTTCTCAGTTGATCTATTTTTCTGATACTTGTGACATCATTAGATACTCATTTATATACAGCCAATCACTTCATCAAAATACGAAATCCCACCCACCCTCTACATCAAACCTTACTTGTACTTGTCACTCAAATGTGAATTCGTGAATATTAATGACTAGACCACTCCCTCACTGTTCACGAGACAATGGAGAACATTTATGGATAAAGATATTAAAAGAACCCCACAATATTAATTATTTACAAATAAAAAACATTCTCTAAATGCTTTGATATGCAGTCCTATAGGTTTTAGACATGAAACATTAAATTTGATTACTGATTTCGGTCCAACTTTAACATTTAGGGATAAAATTTCAATTAACCACAAAACCACTTAACTTGTAAGTCCCCTCTCCTAATGTTAAGACAAAAAAACAAAAAAAAGCAAAAAACTGAAAAACCTAGTTCACCACATAAATGTTTAGACAAAAAAAAACCAAAAAAAAAAAAACAACAACAACAAAGAAACCCTGAAAAACCTAGTTCACCACATAAAAACACTTGATCCTCATCCTCAAACACCTCATCCTGTTTACCCAACATCTCTCAAACTAGACCAGGAAGGGGAAGGGGGAGGGGGGCTTTCCGAGATTGCCTTCTCGAAAACAGATACTTCCCGCATGGAGACTGATTGCAAACGGCCAGGGGTGATCACGCATGATGACCTACTTCCAAGTCAACTATCTTGACATCACAGAAAGCTGTACATGACAGACAAACAAACGGCTTTATCTATCAGACATCTGTCAATAAAAAAAAAAAGAGAACTGCAAGACAAACGTCCTTCCCACCCACCACATCTCAGAAATGTCTCCCTGGACCAAAATGACTCTATTTCTTTTCCAACCAAATGGCATTTCATGTGTTGCAGCAAGCCTAAGTGACTGAAAGACTCTATTGTTTAGTTGTACAGGTGCATCTCAAAAAATTAGAATATTGTGGAAAAGTTCCTTATTTTCCGTAATTTAATTCAGAAAGTGAAACTTTCATATATTCTAGATTCATTGCACATAAAGTGAAATATGTCAAGCATTTTTTGTTTTAATTTTGATGATTACAGCTTACAGCTCATGAAAATCAAAAATCCAGTATCTGAAAATGTTAGAATATTACATAAGACCAACAAAAAAAGGATTTATAATACAGAAATGTTGACCTTCTGAAAAGTATGTTCATTGATGCACTCAATACTTTGTCAGGACTCCTTTTGCATGAATTACTGCATCAGTGTGGCGTGGCATGGAGGCAATCAGCCTGTGGCACTGCTGAGGTATTATGGAAGCCCAGTTTGCTTTGATAGTGGCCTTCAGCTCGTCTGCATTGTTGGGTCTGGTGTCTCTCATCCTCCTCTTGACAATACCCCATAAGCCACAGAAGGTCATCGCTGAAAGGGCTGGCTGTTCGCAGAGTGCTGTATCAAAGCATATCCATGGAAAGTTGACTGGAAGGGGAAAATGTGGTGGGAAAAGGTGCACAAGCAACAGGGATGACCGCAGCCTTGAGAGGATTGTCAAGCAAGGCCGATTCAAGAACTTGGGGGAGCTTCACAAGGAGTGGACTGAGGCTGGAGTCAGTGCATCAAGAGCCACCATGCACAGACATGCCCAGGAAGTGGGCTACAAGTGTCGCATTCCTAGTGTCAAGCCACTCCTGAACCAGAGACAACATCAGAAACGTCTTACATGGGCTAAGGAGAAAAAGAACTGGACCATTGGTCAGTGGTCCAAAGTCCTCTTTTCAGATGAAAGTAAATGTTGCATTTCATTTGGAAATCAAGATCCCAGAGTCTAGAGAAAGAGTAGCGAGGCACAGAATCCAAGTGGCTTGAAGTCCAGTGTGAAGTTTCTACAGTCAGTGATGATTTGGGGTGCCATGTCATCTGCTGGTGTTGGTCCACTGTGTTTCATCAAGCCCAGAGTCAACGCAGCCAACTACCAGGAGATTTTAGAGCATGTCATGCTTCCGTCTGCTGACAAGCTTTATGGAGATGCTGATTTCATTTTCCAGCAGGACTTGGCACCTGCCCAATGTGCCAAAACTACCATGGTATTACTGTGCTTGATTGGCCAGCCAACTCGCCTGACCTGAACCCCATAGAGAATCTATGGGGTATTGTCAAGCGGAAGATGAGCGATACCAGACCCAACAATGCAGATGAGCTGAAGGCCGCTATCAAAGCAACCTGGGTTTCCATAACACCTCAGCAGTGCCACAGGCTGATTGCCTCCATGCCACGCCGCACTGATGCAGTAATTCGTGCAAAAGGAGCCCCGACCAAGTATTGAGTGCATAAATTAACATACTTTTCAGAAAGTCGACATTTCTGTATTATAGTTTTTTTTTTATTGGTCTTATGTAATATTCTAATATTTTGAGACACTGGATTTTTGATTTTCCTGAGCTGTAAGCCGTAAACATCAAGATTAAAACAAAAAAGGCTTGACATATTTCACTTTGTGTAATGAATCTAGAATATATGAAAGTTTAACTTTTTGAATTAAATTACGGAAAATAATAAACTTTTCCACAATATTTTAATTTTTTGAGATGCACCTGTATTTGGCCAATGGCCAAATACAGGTGTCAGCAGTGCATGACCTGTCACCTGTCAGCAGTGCACGACATGTCACCTGTCAGCAGTGCACGACATGATCAATAATTCAGTGTAACAATTAATATATATATAGGTACTTAAAACTGTCCATACAGGACAGTTAGAAATACCCATGTATTCCACAAGCAAATGGAAACCACGAGGAGGCAGCAAGTAGGTCAGCTACAGCCAAATACCTCCAGAGAGTGAAGCAGATCCCGAGGAGCTAGCTCAATGGGAAGAATAAGATCCAAGCCATCAACACATATGCCCTACCAGTCATCAGATACCCAGCTGGAATAATAAGCTGGCCAAAGGAGAAGATAAAGGCCACAGATATCAGGACACGGAAACTCCTCACAATGCACAGAGGGCTCCACACAAAGTCCAGCAGCCCGAGACTGTGCAATAAGTGAAAAGATGGGGGCCCAGCGTTAGTGGGTGTCGGGGCTACTATCCAGGATGAAACAAGGAACATCCATGAGTACATCAGAAAGAGGGCCCCCCTAGGATGAACTGCTGAGTGAGTACCTCAGGCAGCAGAAAACAGAGTGCAGAGGAAGAAGAGGAGATTTCATGGAAGCTCAAGCCCCTCCATTGGATGTACCATCAACAGATAGAAGATGCAGCCGATATCAAGAAATCCTACCAGTGGCTAGAAAAGGTTGGACTGAAGGACAGCACAAAGGCTCTGATCATAGCAGCACAAAAACAGGCACTCAGGACCAGATCGCTTGAGGCAGGGGTCTACCACACCAGACAAGACCCAAGATGCAGGCTGTGCAAAGATGCGCCTGAGATAGTGGAATGTGTCTGACGTTCTTGTGTAAGAAGTGGGGTTGTTGTGAAGCGTCTAGTGTGTTGGTGTAAGTGTTCTGTGTGCCTGTCATGTCTCACTCTCAACCTTCACTGCTGGCTAGCAGAAATGCGAACAGGAGAGCTGAGCACATAAGTCTCTCCCTGCCAGTACATAGCCTCTCCAACAGCAAGCCCTATGTAGTGCCTCCTCTGACGACACACGGTAACTGGGTACACCTTGGACCCTGGCTGAACTACAATGGACTCGGAGGAGGTCTGGCCCCTAGACATGCGGTACACAGGCCCACCAGTGTGTGGATAGTCCCTGATGCCCACGAACCAGTCCCCAGCTATGGGTTAAATAGTGCCACTACCAAGTGGATACCTTGGGAGAGGAATAGGCTCCGGCAGTAAACCCCTACAGAAAATCAACATCTACAGTGCTGTTATTTTTTTGTTTTTCTTGCCCTTTTGTATCTGTTTAAGTGGGAGAGTACTGCTGGCGTTGTGTGTGGCTGCCGCTTCTCCCTCTCGTAGCCCCCCTTCCCATCCCCCTTCCCATGTCTGTGTTATGTTTATCTGTTGTCTGGTTTCACCGCCGTTTATTGTAAGTGACTTTGAGTGTCAGAAAAGCACTATATAAGTTTGATTTATTATTGTTATTCCATCCATCCATCCATTATCTTAACTGCTTATCCTGCTCTCAGGGCCGTGGGGATGCTGGAGCCTATTCCAGCAGTCATTGGGCGGCATGTGGGGAGACACCCTGGACAGGCCACCAGGCCATGACAGGGCCGACACACATACACACACACCCATTCATTACTAGGAACAATTTCGTATGGCCAATTCACCTGACTTACATATATATATATATATATATATATAACTTTTTTAAAAGAAACACTCAATGGTAGGGAAAGTGCTCAACAAATAAGGAGCAAAATAATCCAGTGAGTCGAGTAAATTCTTTATGAGACAGTACAAGCCATAAGCATGCCATAAGCAATCTTCAGTTGTCAGTAAAGCTACTCGAGAAAGAACATACCTTTTACTGCCTCATCATGCACATCACATGCACAACATCCAATGGGGAAGGGAGAGGTGCGACATTCAAAAATTCAAAAACATATGATCGCTAATGGTTCATTGTGGGGTTGGTATTTGTCTATTGGCATGATTTATTTATAATTACAAAATAGGTGCTTTTTTTATGTCTGCAACTGCTGGCAAATTCATTCCTGTTATTCAGTGTGGACATTTTGGGTTTGCAAATGATAAAATATTTTTCAGTTAGACATACACTCACCAGCCACTTTATTAGGCACACCTGTCCAACTGCTCGTTAACGCAAATTTCTAATCAGCCAATCACATGGCAGCAACTCAATGCATTTAGGCACGTAGACATGGTCAAGACGATCTGCTGCAGTTCAAACCGAGCATCAGAATGGGGAAGAAAGGTGATTTAAGTGACTTTGAACGTGGCATGGATGTTGGTGCCAGACGAGCTGGTCTGAGTATTTCACAAACTGCTGATCTACAGGGATTTTCACGCACAACCATCTCTAGGGTTTACAGAGAATGGTCCGAAAAAGAGAAAATTTCCAGTGAGCGGCAGTTCTGTGGGCGAAAATGCCTTGTTGATGCCAGAGGTCAGAGGAGAATGGCCAGACTGGTTCGAGCTGACAGAAAGGCAACAGTAACTCAAATAACCACTCATTACAACCGAGGTATGCAGAAGAGCATCTCTGAATGCACAACACGTCGAACCTTGAGGCAGATGGGCTACAGCAGCAGAAGACCACACCGGGTGCCACTCCTGTCAGCTAAGAACAGGAAACTGAGGCTACAATTCGCACAGGCTCACCAAAATTGGACAATAGAAGATTGGAAAAACGTTGCCTGGTCTGATGAGTCTCGATTTCTGCTGCGACATTCGGATGGTAGGGTCAGAATTTGGCGTCAACAACATGAAAGCATGGATCCATCCTGCCTTGTATCAACAGTTCAGGCTGGTGGTGGTGGTGTAATGGTGTGGGGGATATTTTCTTGGCACACTTTGGGCCCCTTAGTACCAATTGAGTATCGTGTCAACGCCACAGCCTACCTGAGTATTGTTGCTGACCATGTCCATCCCTTTATGACCACAGTGTTCCCATCTTCTGATGGCTACTTCCAGCAGGATAACGCGCCATGTCATAAAGCTCGAATCATCTCAGACTGGTTTCTTGAACATGACAATGAGTTCACTGTACTCAAATGGCCTCCACAGTCACCAGATCTCAATCCAATAGAGCACCTTTGGGATGTGGTGGACCGGGAGATTCGCATCATGGATGTGCAGCCGACAAATCTGCAGCAACTGCGTGATGCTATCATGTCAATATGGACCAAACTCTCTGAGGAATGTTTCCAGTACCTTGTTGAATCTATGCCACGAAGGATTAAGGCAGTTCTGAAGGCAAAAGGGGGTCCAACCCGGTACTAGCAAGGTGTACCTAATAAAATGGCCGGTGAGTGTAGATTGCACATTTTACTACTGGTTGAATATGCTCGCAGGTAAAATAAGATTTTCTTCTCCCTGCTCCTTTTCAGTCATGGAATGTGTAAATTGAGTTGAATTGATTGTTTCTCTTTGGAGCTGTGCATTACCATGAGCAGAGTAAATAATGAAATGAAAGTGAAATTTTTAATGTTATAGAACAATGAACAGTTAAACCTCCCAGAAAGGAATATCATTATACTTGATTTGATACTCCTGCATCCATGTGAAAACACTCCCAATAAACGGTTGAAACAAAACAAAAATTGGGTACCCAAAAAAATATTGTAGCGAATTCAGGGGGTAGCCGGGAACTGCCGCAGCCAGGATGCGAACCCGGGTCTCTCATACCACGGGCGACTACGATAACCAGTTGACTAAAGGGTCCGACCCAGGTTCGCATCCCAGCTGTGACGGTTCCCGGCTGCCCCCTGAATTCGCTATATTGGTGTCAGAAGAGGGATAGTGAGACATGAGGCCATTGGAAGCATGTGCCCCCAGAGGTGTGAGGGAGCTGATATGCTGAAGCGCGGAGACGCTCTTCCCAAAGGAGAGGGGTAGTGTAATTATCACGAATGAGTAGACTCGTTAGCCGGTTGGCTAACGGGTCGGACTCTTTAGTTGACTTGGTTAACGTAGTTCCCTGTGGTGCGGGAGACCCGGGATCGCTTCCCGGCTGCAGCAGATTTATGGCTGCCCCCTGAATTCGCTACAATATTATAGCACTCGATAAAAAATAATTATGTTCTGATAGTCAAGTGACTCAAGAACAGAAGTAGGTGATGGTGGCCAACTTGTCTTCAGTGTCCAAGGAGAATGATGCATCTACTCAGCTCCTGCTCCATCCATTAGCTGGCAGGAAAACATGGCAGAGTGGTGATTTGACAGTAAATGCTACAGGCTGGCACCACTTAGCTAAGTCTTCTCTCTTCTCTACCATTCAGTCAAATGGAAGTAATTTATAACTCTGTATATGATGGGTAGAGTATATTACACATTTAGAATATTAGCTAGAGATTAGTCTTCTGACTTTGTAAAAGCAACATTTACTCATACAAGAAAATAGCCTCTTTCCACAAAACAAATACAGGTACAGTACATGTGCTCACCTAGTATGAAAACATGGTAGAAAGCGGTGATGTGACTTTAAGAAAGGCTAGAAGCTGGCAACACTTTGCTAAGTCTTCTCTCTTCCCTACCAGTCTCTAGTTCTCTAGTTGAGTGAACCGTAAACTCTCTCGCTCTGAGTTCCCCACTCTACAGCCGTAAAGCTGTGGTCACGGTGAATCAACTGGTAACTGCTGGGTTACACAAACAGGGCTGATATGCGCTTTAAAAAATGAATAGGAGGAAATATTTTCACATTTTGTCTCTTGATTTGGATTTATACATTCTCTTAAGACCACCGACCAAACCATGAGGCTGGAAACACAATCACTATGGCCAGAGTTTACAACAAAAACCCATAAAATTTCATTTCTCAAAAGAGATAATCTCAAAATACACTGAAAAACTTAAGCTTGTGTCTGTGCCCAGGGGCCCATTGTCTCATAATCTGCCTCAAGTGCAAACAGGTAACTAGAAACACCAGGGAATTGAAACAGACCAGACAGCTGAAAATAAGAAATGAAATGAACATTTCCTTTTTAACAGGCCATCTAGTCTTGCATTTAGTCTTGGGTTTCTTGGTGAGGGGGTTTCAAATGTTTCCAGTGCAGTTTCACTTATTTCAGATATTTTCCATAAATAAATGTCCATATCATTAAACGGTGTGGAATGAGGCAGGTCACTCCACTCAGTATTGATATTGATTTGAAAAAAATAAAAATAAAATAAAAATGAAATATAACTTCATCAACTGACTGGCAGAAATGAATGGTGACGATATTGGCAGTAGGGGTTTAGATGTGGCTGCTTTATAACTCTTTAAAGATCAGACGAATGTGAATGCAACGCACGTTAAAGCACAATGCACGGATCAGCCAAACATGCGAAAATATGGAACTCCTCTTAAAAGTCTGACTTATCCTTTTGTATTTTTCTTTTTACTTGTACTTTTATCTGGGCTCTTAATGTTTTTTTTTCTTTTGCTTTCTAAAGCAGTGTTGAACTTGCTTTGTGGTTTAAAGGGGCTAAATGATGTTGACCTGCTTAGAGAAAAGTCAGATTTATTACCGAGTGTGCTGTGCAGCCGCTGGCCTCACACTGAACCAAAGCTGATGTAATCCCGATTGAAATAAATTGGTTTAAACTGAGATTACTGGAGATTTTTAAGAAAGTCGGAGCAGCAGCCATCAACAAATCTGGCTGGAACATTATCTTGATGAAAGCTAAATCTTGTTTTTGGCATCTTGTCTGCTCTTTTATCTAATCTGTGTTGTTCATCTCACATAGTGCCGCTCTTCTTCCCTCTTGCACTTGCAAAGGTCAGAATGGGCACTAAAGGCAGTCCGCCACATGACATAACCGGTGATGTAACTTCGGAGAGTGCATTACAAACACTACAAACAGACGCCTCCCGCCCTCCTCTCGCTCTGCAACAAGCACCCAGCAGCGTTCCCCTTGGATTTAACCCCAAAGTAAATCCTCCAAATCCTGCTGCCAAACTCAGGCTGCCAAACAAAGGGCAGAGGAAGGCGGCGATGCGGCTCTCCTAATTTGACCTGAAGATCATTATCCACCACCTGATGTTCCTCTGCCCTGTCCTGTCCCAATTAATCCCCGACAAACCCCGATTCTCCTTTGAAGTGCAGACCTGCCAACCCCACCAACATGCTCTCTCTCTCTCTCTCTCTCTCTCTCTCTCTCTCTCTCTCCTACCCAACCAGGTGCCTGGAGCTCCACCCCAACAACCTCACGGCTCTGATGGGCCTGGCCGTCAGCCTGACCAATACGGGCATGCGGCAGGACGCCTGTGAGGCCCTGCTGCGCTGGCTACGCCACAACCCCAAATACAAGCACCTGCTGAAGGGCAAGAACCACCTGACGGGCTCCCCCAACTCCCAGCGGAGGATGTCCCGCGTCTCCAACGTGGGACGGTATGAAAGGTAGAGTATCAAGTCCGTGTTTGCATTCGTTGACGGCCGAGTAAGTTTGCACGTGAAGTAGGACATTAAAACAAACATATTAAAGGATGTAAAAATATCATCTATGAGGTGTGGAGCACCACAGAAAACTTTCAAAGTGCTAATCTACTTGCAAGTGACATCACATGTTTTGTTTTGGGGGTTTTTTAATACCCACATCCGGCTTCCCACTTGTAGACACGGCCAATTGTGTCTGTAGGGATGCCCGACCAAGCCGGAGGTAACATGGGGATTTGAACCGGCAATCCCCATGTTGGTAGGCAACGGAATAGACCGCTACGCTACCCGGATGCTCTGACATCACATGTTTGATGTTGACTTTCACAGATTACATGGACAAACACACTGTCTATGACTGCAGTCATGGAGAGACACGCAACTGCCAACAAGCTCAGACGTGTCCAGATATTTGATAGTATCGAAAAAAATCAAACATGTAACGATACAAACAATATACGTATGTCAACTAGGCCCGCCCACAGAAATGGTTTGGCCCCTGAACAGGTCCGGAAGGTCCAGTGAATGCCCCCCCCCATCTACTACACTTGCATTACACTTTTCTTAGTAGAAAATGCAATTTCTTACCCCACTCTTCTGAGCCATCCCGGTTGCTGCTCCACCCCCTCTGCTGAGCCAGGGAGAGGAGGCGCCTCCTGTGATACATGTGGAGTCGCCAGCTGCTTCTTTTCACCTGACAGTGAGCAGTTGCACCAGGGGGACGTAGCGTGTGGGAGTATCACGCTATTCCCCCCAGATCACCCTCCCCCCCGAACAGGCGCCGCGACCAACCAGAGGAGGCGCTAGTGCAGCGACCAGGACACATACCCACACCCAGCTTCCCACCCGCAGACACGGTCAATTGTGTCTGTAGGGACGCCCAACCAAGCCAGAGGTAAAACGGGGACTCGAACCACCAATCCCTGTGTTGGTAGGCAATAGACCGCCATGCCACCTGGACGCCCCCTACCCAGATAGCAAAATTGCTGTGGTCCGGACCCGTCCCACACCCGACATCTTCATCCGGCCCACATTCCACGTGGAGTGATGGCACTTGGGCGATCCACTCCTGTTTACCTGTTCTGGGCCAGAACCAAGCCATAGCAATGCTGCATGTGCCACGTATTTGCCAAAGGTGGCCCATATCTGTTTTGTGATATTTGGGCCATGGTCACCATTTACCACACGGGCCACGTCAGGATCACATCCAGATTACACGTTGCCGAGAGCACCGCATCTTTGCCAAAAAAGGCCCACATTTGATTTGGCGTATTTGGGCCATATTTGCTATTATACATGTGGGCCATTTCAGGCTCACGTCCATTTTGTCAGGGCCAGAAGAAGGCCATCAGTGCCGCATCATTGCCTGAAGTGGCCCACATCCGGATGCTATCTGGGTATGAACAGATGTTTGGCATTTAGATAATCAAACACCAACCAATGCAACTACCAGTATCAGCATAGGTGTGAGTGGGTTAAACTAAAACAGCAGTCTTCCAGATCATAGCATTAAGTCACACAGGCCATCTGGAAATCCCTGCCCCCCCGCCTGGAACTGGCGGGAACCTGGCAGTAAAATGCTGATTAACAGTCGTTAGGATTCCACGCGGTAATATTTAGCGACTCAACAGTTATGAGAAATATCACTCGCTGTACGTCACATACTCAGAAACACCATCTTTTAGAGGTCGGTTCACAGTTCCCATTTGTTGTACCGCTGGCTCTATTACTCTGCTGTCAGCGAGGGAGAAAGTTATTTCAAGGTCTCTCAGCCGCGGCCGGTAAAGGTGTAATTTCATTGCTATGAGAGCAAGCGTACGGTAACATGCATTCATCTCCTCGAAAGCACTCTGAATATAAAAAGAAGAAGAAGACAAAAAAACAGAAGCAGTCTGTCCTTGCTCTCTTAAGACTGAAAAATGAGGCAGCTAGTGGTGCTGGATGGAGGAGGGCTAATTCTGCCCCCCGGAGGAGGAAAAACATTTATCAACTTATCCGTCGTCACTAAAGAGATGCTGACTCGTCTCACTGGCTCTCTTTTCCCTCCCTTCAGTTCCCACCCGTGGTGTTCATCAGTTTATTCACTTCCCCCATCTCTCTTCTGTGTCTCTTTATCTTTCTTCTGTGTCTCTCCTCTACGTCTCTCTTTATCTCTTCTCTGTCCCACTGTCTCTCACTTTATCTCCCTTCTGTGTCTCTATCTCTCTTCTGTCTCTCCTCTGCGTCTCTCTTTATCTCCCTTCTGTGTCTCTATCTCTCTTCTGTGTCTCTAGCTTTCTTCTGTCTCTCCTCTGTGTCTCTCTTTATCTCTTCTCTGTGTCTCTATCTCTCTTCTGTGTCTCTTTATCTCTTCTCTGTCCCACTGTCTCTCACTTTATCTCTCTTCTGTGTCTCTATCTTTCTTCTGTCTCTTTATCTCTCTTCTCTGTCCCACTGTGCCTCTTTCTCTCTCTTCTCTGTGTCTCTTTCTCTGTCCCACTATCTCTCACTTTATCTCTTTCTCTGCCCCCCCCCCTTTATCTCTCTTCTCTGTCCCACTGTGGGCACATGAATAAAGTCACCAGTCTCTGGTATCTATGGTTTCAGTGCTATGCTCCCCTTCTCGCCCTCGCTCTCTCTATCACTCTATCGCTCTCTCAGTCAGTCTGCCTTTCTCTCTCTGTCTGTCTAAGTCTCTCTCTTTCTCTCTATCTCTGTCTCTCTTTCTCTTTCACTGTTTTTCTGTCTGCGTCTTTCTCCGTCTCCATCTATTTCTCTGTCTGTCTCTCTCTGTCATTGTCTTACTGTGGGGTATATGAATAAAGTTATCAGTCTGTTTTTTTCTGTGATTTAGGTGGTTGTTCTCTCTCTCTCTCTCTCTCTCACACACACACACACATACAGTTTCTCTCACATGCTCTCTCTCTCACATACACACACACACATGCACACACACACACATTCTCTCACACACACACACTCTCTCTCTCTCTCTCTCTCTCTGTCTCTTTCTGTCTGTCTCTTGCTCTGTGATGTAATTTAATAAAGTAGCCGTCGGGAGGTCGTCACATCACAACCGTTCTATGTGCTAGTGTCTTAACAGCCTTAAGTCACACTAATCCACAGTTTGGTGTGTGTGTGTGTATGCGTGTCCATGCGTAGCTCCTTGTTACCGGAGGTCAGGGAGGTCTTCCTAGAGGCAGTGCAGCAGAACTCGGACAGCATCGATCCAGACCTGCAGACGGGCCTGGGCGTTCTCTACAACCTGAGCGCCGAGTTCAACAAAGCGGTGGAGGCCTTCAATGCTGCCCTGTCCGTGCGGCCTGAGGTGTGTGTGTTTGGGGGGGGGGGTCCCAGCACGTGCACAGACACATGTACACTAATGCTCAAACACACTCATCACATAGGCAGAGTTATACACCAGCGGACTTAAAGACACACTGCGAGCAAACACACACATGTGCAAAGGTAAGTATGCATACATATGGACACACGCTCACACCCGCTGTATAGTATATACTGACAAACATGCTTAAAAACTGAGACACAAACACTCACGTGTACATCCTCACAACACGCACACATACACACACGCGCGCGCACACACACACACACACACACACAAATACACATTGCAAAAGAGTCAAGTTTATCAAGGGGTTGTTGTAAGTCTCATAATCTTTACTTCAAAATATTGCTAATAGGGGCGTCCGGGTAGCGTAATGGTCTATTCTGTTGCCTACCAACACAGGGATCGCCAGTTTGAATCCCCGTGTTACCTCCGGCTTGGTCGGGTGTCCCTACAGACACAATTGGTCGTGTCTGCGGGTAGGAAGCTGGATGTGGGTTTGTGTCCTGGTCACTGCACTAGCACCTCCTCTGGTCAGTCGGGGTGCCTGTTCAGGGGGAAGGGGGAACTGGGGGGGGGGAATAGCGTGATCCTCCCATGTGCTACGTCCCCCTGGTGAAACTCCTCACTGTCAGGTGAAAAGAAGCGGCTGGCGACTCCACATGTATCAGAGGAGGCATGTGGTAGATTGCAACCCTCCCCGGACCGGCAAAGGGGGTGGAGCAGCGACCGGGAAGGTTCGGAAGAGTGGGGTATGGCCGGGTGCGATTGGAGAGAACAAGGTGGGGGGGGGATGTATGTCTATATATATATTGCTAATAAATTTTCATACTCCTGGTAATTGATAATGCTGGGTTCAAGAAAATGTAAGTACTCGTTTCATGTTGTTGCTCTGCATGGATTTAATTGCTTGTATCACTTCCTCCGTTGACATCTCTCTGTCTATCTGCGCTCAGCCCTCGGGGGCAATTTTTGGGGTGGTCAAACCGTCTAAAAAAAAGTGAAAATGTGCAACGAGTCGCTGGGTGGTTCTGAACTATAAAGGGTAATATAAAATTGTTTAAACTGGTTATTGATGGTGTCAATATGCATGAATGAGAGGGAGGGCAGTGGAATGGTGAGGATGCAAGGTGTAGAGGTGACGAAGGCATATGAGTTTAAATACTTGCGGTCAACAGTCCAAAATAACAGGGAGTGCAGAAGAGAGGTGAAGAAAGAGTGCAGGCAGGGTGTAGTGGGTGGAGAAGAGTGTCAGGAGTGATTTGTGACAGAAGGGTACCAGCAAGAGTTAAAGGGAAGGTTTACAAGATGGTACTGAAACCAGCTGTTATATGGTTTGGAGACAGTGGCACTGATGAAAAGACAGGAGGCGGAGCCGGAGGAGGCAAAGTTGAAGATGCTAAGATTTCCATTGGGAGTGACGAAGGACAGGATTAGGGATGAGTATATTAGGGGACAGCTCAGGTTGGACGGTTTGGAGACAAAGCAAGAGAGGCAAGATTGAGATGGTTGAGGTTGAGACCCAGCATCTCTCGTCCACATGTGTGGAGGAGAGGTGCTGGGTATATTGGGTGAAGAATGCTGAATATGGAGCTGCCAGGGGAGAGGAAAAGAGGAAGGCCAAAGAGGAGGTTTATGGATGTGGTGAGAGAGGACATGCAGGTGGCTGGTGTGACAGAGGAAGATGTAGAGGACAGGAAGAGATGGAAACAGATGATCCGCTGTGGAGACCCCTAACGGGAGCAGCTGAAAGTAGTAGTAGTAGGGTATTGATGGTGTCAGCATTGGTACTCTTTACCCCTGCTGCTGTGGACTGTCCAACCTGATGGGTTAAGAGTTTTCCAGCCAGTTTTCTCCATGTTCGTTTGCTAGCGTTTACTATCTTGAAATAAGCATTTTGAGACTCAAAACAAGATAAAATTCTTTGATAAGCTTGTTTTTTCCCCAGTGCATCACAGAAAAACGCTGCTCTGACACAGGCTGTGTATTATATACATGTAAAGCAACATATAGACGCTGTGCCCCCGAGCAAACATCCCCTTAACAGGAATGGCAGCTCTCAGTACTGCTCCTGCAGGCAGATGCAGTGAAGCACATCAAACCGTCACACCAGGACCTGAAGCAACAAACTGAGAAATACGACCTCGTGAACTCCTGACTGGCACGCACACACTCACACTAGTGGGGGGGGGGGCACGTACTGCTCACATCAACACACACACACACCAATACAGACTAACTCTTGTGCATGCACACATATATGAAAACACGCAAACCTGAGTAAGCACGCACTCACACACTCAAAAAATAAAAATTTTGCACTCATTCATGCACATGGAAACTCAAGTGCTCTCTTCTGAACTGCTGAATCCACTTCATGCAAATCAACCTCTATCCCCTCAGGCAGATGCACATATTACACACCGGTAAAATCCAACGCCCCCCACTTGCATCTGACTTGGTAATACCTGCACCCCTGCTGGAGAAATAGCTCCGAACGCAATGGGCGATAATGACATCCCGCCGCCAGGCTGAGCCGAAGTCAAAGGCCTCGTACACTGCACCAGAACGTGACCTCTGTATGTGCCAATCCGTCTGCAGGTGGGGAAGAAAACTGGGTGGAATAAAGCCAAGGTCTCCTGGAATGAGCCTCGGGATAGTCCGGTTTGTTGAAAGTAGGCATGCACAGCGTGGCGTGCCAGAACAATGATCCGGTAGTTTGTGCATGTGGGAAGATGGGAATTTACAGCTTCCTGTTTCGGAAGTGGTAACGTAAAGCAGTCGAGTGGTGGTTATTCATCTCGGCATGGGCTCACAACTTTCCTCTTTGTCCAACACACTGACGACTCCTTTTTGCAAACTTTTCCCGTAACTGTCATTCTTAGTTTCGGTCAGTGGCATAGCTAAGGGAAAGAAAGGCTTGAGTACTTTCATGGGGCCCCAAGTACAACCCCAACACCAGCCCGGATTCCTAAATCGGCAACGTTACATAACAGGAAGTGAGAAACACATTAGCGAAATAAAGCCTTTCCTCTATTTCAGCAAGTATGACAAATATTCTCTCCACAGATGAAGCAGAGTGGGGTTTAATCAGAGGATGGAGACTAGTTTAGAGAAGAACATGAGGTGTCAAGTCAGAATTTATTCAAAGTGTATCGTCACACCGAGATGTCCCTGCACACTTTACAGTAAATACGGTATTAACAAGAGAATCAACATACAATAAGAACAATGGGGAAATACTGAAAATGAGAAAATAAAGGATGCAATAACAACAGCAGTAATAATAATAAAACAATAATAGTTAAGAGTAAATTGGAGAATAGAGTGTTAACACTTGATTTCACAGAGAATGAGGTCATTAAATAGACCTTAAAAGCCAGAGAGGAAGTGGTGTCTTTCAGAAGAAGAGATGAGTTTTCATTCACTTCAGAGGATGAGGAAAAACTCCCCGGTAATGGCTAATGGACCAGTGAATGCATTTCTAAGTCCACATCTGAATGTTTCAGCAGATATGAGGTCTGGGGACCCGGCAGCATCTGACAGTGCAGATCACGATAAACTCGGATCTGCTCAGCAAGCAAGAAGCAAACCGTCTTCTGTCAACAGCCTCTAGCAATGCCGTCTGTCCACAACAACCTCTGCTAACACCACCTCCCACCCACCCCTCTTCCCCAACCTCCTCCACCTCCTCCTCCTCTTCCAGGACTACTTGTTGTGGAACCGCCTGGGGGCCACGCTGGCAAACGGGGACCGGAGCGAGGAGGCGGTGGAGGCCTATACCAGAGCCCTGGAGCTCCAGCCGGGTTTCATCAGGTCACGATACAACCTGGGCATCAGCTGCATCAACCTGGGGGCACACAGGTGGGTGAGTGGACGTGAATAGAATAGAATAGAATAGAATAGAATAGAATAGAATAGAATAGAATAGAACTTAACTGGCCAACCCAGGCTGGAAGTTTGTCTTTGGTCACATCTCAGGCAAAAACCAACAATAAAGAGGCAGTAAACACAATTAAATAGCCTGACTATGGGCATCCGGGTGGCGGAGCGGTCTATTCCGTTGCCTACCAACACGGGGATCGGTGGTTCGAATCCCCATGTTGCCTCCGGCTTGGTCGGGCATCCCTACAGACACGATTGGCCGGTCGGCAGGTGGGAAGCCGGATGTGGGTATGTGTCCTGGTTGCTGCACTAGCGCCTCCTTTGGTCGGTCGGGGTACATGCTCGGGGGGAGAGGGAACTGGGGGGAATAGCGTGATCCTCCCATGTGCTCCTCCCCCTTGGTGAAACTCCTCCCTGTCAGGTGAAAAGAAGTGGCTGGCGACTCCACATGTATCGGAGGAGGCATGTGATAGTCTGCAGCCCTCCCCAGACCGGCAGAGGGGGTGGAACAGCAACCAGGACGGCTCCGAAGAGTGGGGTAATTGGCGTGGGAGTGATAGGTTGGATCAGCAGAAGGAGGGTTGGTGATAAAACAACGGAATGTGTATTTTTCTTCATAGCTTAGGAATACTGTCATAGTAGTAGTGATAGTCGTAGTAGTTCTAGAAGTAATGGTAGTAGTAGTAGTAGTAGTAGTAGTAGTAGTGGTTCACTGAACCAACAGTTGGAAATCATTCGAAAACCAAGTTACTAAATACAAAAAATAAAGAGTTTTGGACACCTAGTCTGAATTTTTCATCCAAAAATGTTCCACATCCAAAAAAAACCCCAGCCTAACGTGTTGTCCATCAAGTTAACACCAACTCCGAAAAGGCTTGCATCGTAAATGTTTCTGGAGATTTCTCAGAGCTATTGGGCCGTGACGAGGGGTTAAAGAAATGTGTGAGAAAAATTCAGACTTGTACAAAGGCCTTAAGTGTGTGTTTAAGATCTGAGTTGTAAATTAAGAAACAGTTGAAAACCAGGTTATTGAATACAAAGAAGTATTGTGTGTTTCAGATCAGAACTACAGTCGTAGTAGTAGTAATAGTAGCAGTAGTACTAGTAGTAGGATAGTTTATTGAGGCCAGAGTGAGAAATTAGAATGCATACATATGTAGAATATACAGTCACAACCAGGACTCCCATGCCATAAAACTTACACGATACCTGGTATGCTATGGTGGGCCGCTCGAATGGATTTATTGCCAAGTGCAGGGAGGACGATGCTTTCCCTGACTTCCTTAATTACCATTGCATAATACACCAATAAGCATTATGTGCAAAATTGCTAAACATGAAAGAGATCATGGATGTGGCAACCAAAATCGCCTGTTCTATTCGAGCGAGGTCTCTTCAAAGACGGTTGTTTGGTACACATTTGGAAGAGGCCGACTGTAACTACTCTGACCTCTTGCTACACACTGACGTGAGAAGGCTTAGTAGAGGGAGGTTCTTGCAGAGATTTCGAGAGCTCTGTCCGGAGATTAAGGAGTTTCTCCTTATCACTAAACATGCGGAACACAAGCAACTTAATGACAATCAGTGGCTGCTAGACTTGGCGTTTTTAACTGATTTAACCAACATGTTGAACGAGCTTAATTTAGAGCTGCAAGGAAAAGACAAAAGCGTGGTAAACTTGATCAGCTCAGTTAACGCTTTCAAACGGAAAATGCAACTTCTGTCCTCAAAGTTGCAGCGCCGTGATTTGGGAAACTTCTGAAACCTCGCAGCAGAGCTGGAGAAGCAAGGGAGGGCATGTGCGCAACTTGACAGTGCACGCTACACAGAGCAGATTGAAAATGTCCGGTCAGACTTTGACAAACGGTTTCAAGACTTTGCTTTGCTTGAGCCGATCGCTACATTTATGTGCTACCTATGTGGGGAAGATACAGAGGTGGATTCCCTCGTCTCAAAAATGGCATCACTGTTTCACCTGAACTCGTCTGCAGTGGAGGATGAGATGCTGACAGTACAGGCTGACATTCAGCTTAAGTCCAGGGCGCATGGAGAGTTTTGGAACTTACTTACAGAGGACAAGTACCCAAACATGAGGAAATGCGCAACCTCCTTGACGGCATTATTCGGCTCTACTTATTTGTGTGAGTCAGCCTTTTCTCACATGAAGATTATCAAGTCCAAATACCATTCCACCATGACAGATGATCATTTGGAGGCCTGCTTGAGGCTGGCTACCAGCAGCTACTGTCCGAACTATGCAACCCTGTCTGACTCCCTCCAGTGCAGGTCATCCTCAGAGTAGAGAGGTAGAGATCACAAATCTATTTACCACAGCTGTAAAGGTTCATGCAGTGATGCAATTTCAACATAGTGTAGTAGCAAATGCTTGGTAGGATTATTGCCTGTGTAAGGTTCAATATAAATGCAAATCCATTGCAATACTGTATATGTAACACAACATGTATATAAATACACACACTGCATATAAATGTTCATATATATGTAAAACATGTATTGAGTATTTTTATTATTATTTTTAATATGAGTAGATCATTTTGACCTGGTCATTTTAAAAGTAGCTCACGAGTCAAAAAATTGTGGGCACCCCTGTGCTATATAAATAAACTTGACTTGACTTAAAAAAAAACATTGATTTGTATTTTTGTCTGTCCCTTTAGGGAGGCAGCCAGTAACTTTCTGACAGCTCTGAGTCTGCAGAGGAAGAGCAGGAGCCGCCAACTGTCCCACCAGGTGATGTCCGGAAACATCTGGGCCGCTCTGAGAATAGCTCTGTCCATGATGGACCAGCCAGATCTCTTCCAGGCTGCAAACATCGGTGACCTCGACCTTCTCATGCGGGCCTTCAACCTGGACATTTGAAGGGGGTGGGAGATGGTGACAAGCGATACCCCCCTGCCACCACTACCACCTCCTCTTCTGTCACCCCCCGGACCTCCATCCCCAACAGCCAAGAGCCCAAAGTGTACAGGACAGATCAGAACAAGTGTGGACCAATGCCGGAGATGAGGATTGTGCTTTACGTGCACAATACATTTAAAAGTAGAATTTCTAATGTAAGGAATTGGCGACCTCTATGCTATTTTTTTGAATTGTGCTTCAAGTTACGGTTGTGGCTTTTTGTTGTGGGGTGAAGCTGTGGGATGGAGCTACTCCCCACCTACCCACAATTCGCCACCAACAGGTATGTGCAATAGCACCTTTTCTGAAAAATACAAAAGGTCATTTACTTGCACAGTAAAAATGTTGCATGGTCAACATCACTTCTAATCTTTCTTCCAGTGTTAGAGCTCTCCATAGTTTGAAAGCATGGCCTGTATTAATTTGATGGCGATAGCTTTGTGATTGCCAGCTTAAATCTTGCAAGGGAATTTTTCCCGATGCAAGATATTAGTCTGGAAGGCATCCATTGAGAATTGAGTGAGCATGGCAGAAATGTGTTGGACTATGGCAAGCGGTTTAGATGAAGATGACAACGAGCAGCTACATTTTTTGAAATCGTTAACAATGGCTGCACTAGTAGAGGTTAGCATTGATGCTACTATCGAATTATTTTTATCAAAGAAAATTACAAAGACAACGAAAATCATGTACAGACATAATAATTAGCTACATTGACTGACCTACTAGCCGTAGTACTGTTTGTTGCTAGCAGACCATTTCATGTGAAAATGGGCCGCTCCGGTTCTACGTCATGGGGTTTGCGGCTCTGACTGATTAAAGGCCAGTCCAGTCACCTGCAAAGTAATTTTGATCAACGTCAATTGATGACACCCATAACACAGACAAATGCCTATTGAGCCTTGCCAAACAACAATGAAGGAAGTGAAAATTTTGTTTTGGCTTTGCTTGGCCGGTGTTGTAGGCCCCCCTGCGGCAGTCAGTGAAAAACAGTGATGAAAAGGCAATGGAAAATGGTGATGTGGCACGGCAAGATTCCCTTTCACCCTACGCTATGCAAAATGAGGGAAATGGTTGCTCACTTGGGTTGAAAAATGATCAAAAATTCCACTCATAGCAAAACAATCAGCACAGCTTCTTCTCAAAGTCAGTTGGAGACCAAGGCAGGAGACCTGTTGGAGTTGCTGTTAAATTTCATAATTTCACTCTGAGAATGTTGGCTTGCCTTTGCTTTGCCAACTATGAAAACAGATTGATATATAACGTTATGCATATCTTGGGGGAAAACAGTGACTTGTTTCACCATTTATCCTTTTTCCCTTCACTTTTCATTGAATCTGAATTGGGTGGCACAGTGGTTAGCGCAGTCGACTCACAGCAAGAAGGTCCTGGGTTCGAGCCCCGCGGTTGTCCAACCTTGGGGGTCATCCCGGGTTGTCCTCTGTGTGGAGTTTGCATGTTCTCCCTGTGTCTGCGTGGGTTTCCTCTGGGTGCTCCAGTTTCCTCCCACAGTCCAAAAACATGTAGGTCAGGTGAATCGGCCATAATAAATTGTCCCTAGGTGTGAATGTGTGTGTATGTGTGTATGTGTGTGTGTGTGTGTGTGTGTGTCGGCCTATGTGATGGACTGACGGCCTGTCCAGGGTGTCTCCTCGCTTGCCACCCAATGACCGCTGGGATAGGCTCCAGCATCCCATGACCTCAATTGGGATAAGCGGCTTGGATAATGGATGGATGGATGAATCTGAATGTTTTGGGCCAAAGTTTGGAGTTGAATTTGGTGTGAGTGTAGCATAAGCATGGTACATCATGCCATAACAAAAACTTAAATTGTCCCTCACAGCTCACAATCCTTCGCGGACTTAGTCATGACGCCTCCGTTCTTCCCATTTCAGATCCAACCCACACAGCAAAGCAAACAGGACAGTGGGGCTGAGTTGCATAGAGGTCGCTCATTCCAGGTTACAGATTTTGCTTTTAACTTGGGTGAACGTTGCATTTGTTTCCTGCAGAGCCAAGCACCCATGGGGCCAAGTCCCCCAAAGTGTTTTTTTTAGGGGGGCTCTTGAACCTGCGGGTGTTTGGAAGCTGACTTGCTCTGTGACGTTATTTGCACTGTAATTTGTGGTTTCCCTGAAGAGCACAAGAACGGGCAAAGATTGTACGAGCAAATGCCTTAGAGAACACGTCAATAAAAAAATAGAGAAATAAAATAAGGAGCAGAGCCGGGCTGAGCCAGGAGACACCGGCTGACAGGCAGAGAACCTCACCGAGAAACACTTAGATGCCGTTTTAAGAGAGGAAGAGGACAACCTTTTTAAAAAAAAAAAAAACATATCTATATATCTATATATCTATCTATATAATCTTTTCATTATCCAATTATGTTCAGAGTCAAGGACTGTCTCAGTGTCCTAAATGAAGGATTTCGTGAGCAAAGAAGACTGCAACGTACCACCCCGGAGCTCCAGATTCTGGTCCTGGCTTGCATTCATGTTGTTTCGGGGAGGAATGGATCACGCGCGCTCGCAGATTCCTTTCTGAAACTTAAGCTGCTTTTGGAAGAGCCCCCCCCCCCGCACTTCAAACATACCGACCACTTCCTCAAACCAGCTGAAACGTGCAAGCCAGGGTGTAAAGCCTTATTCCTGTAGATGCATGCGAGCAACAGTATTTATTTACACTGTTTTTTATGGCAGCAGTTAAGTACGAAGCCATTTTCAGCCAGGTTTGTATACCTTTGACTACCTGGCTTCTTCTGAACGCAAAGGCTTTTTTTTTCTTTTTTTGTAACGACGCCTTGCTTTTCTTCTTCTCTGCTCCCTTGACCCGGACTGGTCAGAGAAATGCGGACAAAATGCGGACGGGGGTGTTTATCAGTTCTTCAGCGTCGTGTGGAAACGTCCAGAGTTTCATACGAAGAAGAAAAGCCACTCATCAGCATTGGTTCAGCAGCTGCTGGCTTCGCGTTCAGCATCCGGGACTTGCAGACCTGTCAGCTCACGTCTGATGTGACCTCACATCCGGTCCTCGGTCTGAGACGCGTCACGTCAGAACAGGAAGTCGTGTCGTCAGGTTGGGGGGCGTGTCGCTGTGTGTGACGCAGCGTGAACGGTCTCTCCGTTTTCCGACCCGGTCGCTTGTTGCACCTTAACTGGGAGACAAACGTGTGTTTTTAAGCAATGTTGCGTAGCGGTCATCCATGTTAAAGTGGTTATCCTTAATTTCTTCAGTAGTTCGTCACACAGCAAACCCCATTCGAAACAGATACGCTCTCGAGCTCGTCACGTGAACACTGACGGTCACGGAGTTGGGTGCAACGCCCCCAAAATAATCCAGCGTTAAGTGTATTTTGGGGGAGAAGGAAGACTGATCAACAATGTCAGGTAATATTGAGCAACATACCAGGCCATATCAAACATTTACTAAGACCTAATTAAACACCGGATAGTGTTCGGTTTTGTATTTTAGCACTTTAGCTTTCTCTTCCACATTTGACCAAAAAAAGAAAAAAAAGTTCCTTTTTCTTCTTCTTTGTCTTGTGTGGCAGACTCAGACAATTTCCTATGTGGGGTCCATTATGGTTGAATACTTGGGGGGGGCAGCATAGAGATGAGCAATTACAGAACGCTAATTGGGGGCATGGTGGGCCAGTGGTTAGCAGTTACCTCACAGTAAGAAGGTCCTGGGTTCGAACCCCAGGCCATCCCGGGTCCTTTCTGTGTGGAGTTTGCATGTTCTCCCCGTGTCTGCGTGGGTTTCCTCCCACCATCAAAAAGACATGCATGTTAGGGTTAATACTCCGGTCTGTGCTGCTGAGCAAGGCAGTGGAAAGAAGAAGTGGAGGTGGTCCCCGGGCACTGCAGCGGCCCACTGCTCCTACACAACAGGATGGGTTAAATGCAGAGAACACATTTCATTGTAACCTGTACAATGACAATAAAGATAAAGTGGCTTTCTAACACGTGGAATGGCTGTTGCTCCAAAAATGCCAGTAGGGAAAAGTATCAAATATGGCATTTTAACATGAAAAAATTACGGATAACCACTAAAAAAAAATAAAATTGTAAGGTTGTAAAGTCTGACAGGTCTCGACGAGGAACCATCCAGCTGTCAACTCACATCAAGGTACCATTTCTCCTAAAAACACTGACATGAAGTAATATAGTACATGTGGGCTTGTGTCCTCAGAGATTTACATATGAGACCATACTATATACCTAAAAAAACAACTGAGTATATGAAATATTAAACTCCATTCTTTGTTGCGCTCCGGATAATTCCACAGGTCAACCTCAAAAACAACACGATCCCTTTAAAAAGGCCGAAAGCCTCAACTGTCTGTCAGCGTTGACCATTGTTTCTGGTTTGAAGTGAACGTCACTATTCTGGCCATGCAGGACAGAGTAAATGGCAGATCAGCACAGTGCATGCTAGCTAAGCTGTCAGCTCCCAGTCTGGCCGCTGCAGACAGCTGGTTTTATTCTTGGATCCTATGCAAAAGGTCATGTTTTATGTTGCTGTTTTGAATCATCGAATCGGCCCCGTCTGACTCAGTGGACCAAATGAAAGTGCTGTTTCCGCGTTTTGAGAAAAACGTTTTCAGGGCCCGCCAGAGATGCCGCCACCGTAGCCATTCATTTTCAGAACCACCCAGCTCTGATGTGACCGTTTGTTTGAGGGAAAAAAAAAAACCTCTTTGGTGGGCAGAAACCTGTGGGAGACAAAACAGATTCGGTAAACGGTCAGTGATTCTTCAAAAACAGAAACAGCAACTGCCATCTACCTTAAGAGTAGCTTCTCATGTTTTTATAACCTTTGGTCGAGGTAGTGTTTGCCTTTGGCCCACCCAGTGCTCTGGCATACATGAAGGGTTTGCTGTCAGATGGATTTACGTTTTATCCCTCCAGTGCACAGCAGACGCCGGCTCTGAAACCCACCTCAGATGTACCTGTGATGCCCTTTGAGAAGAGAACTCAACCTCACAGATATACTGCAGGCAACAAGAATACAAAAGTATATTTCATGGGGGCATCCGGGGAGTGTGGCGTCTGTTCCGTTCCCTACCAACACGGGGATCGCTGGTTCGAATCCCCATGTTACCTCTGGCTTGGTTGGGCGTCCCTACAGACACAATTGGCCGTGTCTGCGGGTGGGGAACCAGATGTGGGTATGTGTCCTGGTCGCTGTACTAGCGCCTCCTCTGGTCGGTCGGGGCGCCTGTTTGGGGGCTGGGGGAATAGTGTGATCCTCCCACGCGCTACGTCCCCCTGGTGAAACTCCTAACTGTCAGATGAAAAGAAGCGGCTGGCAACACCACGTATCAGCCCCCCTCCCAGGTCGGCAGAGGGGGTGGAGCAGCGACCGAGACGACTCGGAAGAGTGGGGTAATTGGCCGGATACATCCATTCCATCCAAACCGCTTACCCTGCTCTCAGGGTCGTGGGGATGCTGGAGCCTATCCCAGGAGTCATTGGGCGGCGGGCGGGGAGACACCCTGGACAGGCCGCCAGGCCATCACAGGGCCTGATACAATTGGGGAGAAAAAGGGGATTTTTTTTTTTTAAAAACCCAAAAAAAAAGTATATTTCCTGAAGCAAATTCACAACACAACTGAATTGAATGTCGTGAAACAAACCCATGCTGCTCCAATAAAATCCAGCTAATCATCAAACCATCCTAAAAAGCCTATAAACAGGGCGGCGGCTGCAAAGCTGTTTTTCAGGCAAGCCTCCACCAACTCTAATGTTTAATAGATCAAGGAGCCCGTTGTCTCCCACAGCACAGACGTTCATACGCCGTTACCAGTCTGCATCAATATGTCACAGGGAAGAGAGCCAAAACAGAGAGGCAGCCGTTTATTCAAGTCTTGTTGGGATTTAAAAAAAGCTAACATTGACCATATAGTTCTGTTTTGTCTTGGTACTTAACATTAAATAGCATGGCTGATATCAGTAGTTTTTTATTTTGTTTTTCTTTTTGTCATAGGATCTCTCCAGGATTATCAAAGAAGGGTGAATCCGTTCATGTGGATACAATGTTTATTGACAGACATACATCTGGATACAATAAACATTGTATCCAGATGAACTGATTCAACCTTCTTTGATTTTCTCACCTGGATTATTGAGCATGCATCAAGACATCTCCACAGTTGTTTTTGCACACATGCTAAAAGTGTAAAGCTGCATCTCTGTCTTAGAAAAGCTTTTTTATTTTCACATTACCACAGAACGTAGTGGTGGCGGTGGGAGTGCACTGATGCTGTATGCCAAACGCCAGCACTTTGGGCATCCATCCTTCGATTATATCATTTGTGTCAGATTAGAAAGTCACTGAGGCCAAGAAGGAGCTTTCCATCTTGGTCAAACATTCCCTCCCCATAAGCCATCAACCAAATCTACTTGTTGTAATTCCCTGGAAGATACTTGGGGTGCAGATCATTGGAGATGCTTTCTGGGACGGCATTCCTCCATGACTGAATGTCAGCACTATGTGCCCCCCCCCCCCAAAAAAAATGTCTTCACTGTCAATAACAAACTGTAGTACAAAGCTGGAAAACCGTGATGTCCGATAATTTCTAATTTACAAACAAATCACTGTAGTTTTCTTAAACGGGCTTGTAGGCTTTCTTTTTGCATTTTGAATGAAGAGGCTGCAGTTACAAAGACAAAGAAAAATAACTTATTTTTTTAAGATGTTTTTAAATTGCTGGCTATCTTCTACAAACACTACTGTGTACAACGCTGTACTATAGCTGTGTGTTGGTGTAGGACGCCTGATGACGACTTCCCTTTCCTCTGGAACAGGGGTGGGCAATCTTATCCAGAAAGGGCCGGTGTGGGTGCAGGTTTTTGTTCCAGCCAAGCAGTTACACACCTGATCCCACTAATCAACCAGTAGAGTCTTTGCTGAGGAGCTGGATTAGGAGACACAGGTGGGTAACTGCTTGGTAGGGACAAAAACCTGCACCCACACTGGCCCTTTCTGGATAAGATTGCCCTCCCCTGCTGTAGAATCTACTGCTGTACCTTCTCAGGTGTGACCACCGAGCTAAAGGCATGCTCCCCGACAGCTCAGCAAGCTTTTGTTGCCTGCTAGATCCTCTATGCTCCTCTCTGAATGCCATCCTCATTTTCTTATGCATGAAATTCATGAAAATGCTTTCTCTCTCTCTCTCTCTCTCTCTAACTTTATGAAATGAAATATATTATGAATTGTACCTTACAATATCTCTACAAAGCACTTTTGAAATCTGCAACCTTGACAGCAAAGTGTGTTTGTGTGTACGTGTATTTATGCGCACACACACACACACACACATTCAATACACAAGATGCTTTTTCTTGCATGGACAAAGGAAGATTGCAAGGCACAAGCCAAAAGACGAGTCTAGCGTGCACTACATTTAGGTTCTTTTAAATGTGGTGATAGCCTGATTGACCTTGAATGCATTGCTACCAAACTATGTGATCATCATGAACCTTCTTGTAGACGTCGCCGTCACCAAGACAAATGTACTGATAACACTTTGCAATGCCACCAGCATGTAAAGGATCTCTAAACTGTGGTGAACTATGCTGCACGGAGTGTTGAGACTTGGTTATACGTGCTCAAATACTACATTCCTTATAAGACGGTGTGAACCGCATAGCCTGAATTATAGAAACAAAATGGCCTGATGAGAAATTTAATCTGACACAACATAATGAGTTACAATGGTACCAAAAAAATGGGGTTGGTGCAGTGGTTAGCGCGGTCGCCTCACAGCAAGAAGGTCCTGGGTTCGAGCCCGGGGTAGTCTAACCTTGGGGGTCGTCCCGGGTCATCCTGTGTGTGGAGTTTACATGTTCTCCCTGTGTCTGCGTGGGTTTCCTCTGGGGGCTCTGGTTTCCTCCCACAGTCCAAAGACATGTAGGTCAGGTGAATCGGCCGCACTAAATTGTCCCTAGGTGTGAATGTGTGTGTGTGTGTGTCGGCCCTGTGTGATGGCCTGGCGGCCTGTCCAGGGCGTCTCCCCGCCTGCCGCCCAGTGACTGCTGGGATAGGCTCCAGCATTCCCGCGACTCGACTTCGGATACGTGGCTTGGCTAATGGATGGATGGATGGAGGGTACCAAACATTCTCATGATTGGCGATACGTTACTCATTGATGGACGCAGACTAAGTTTGACTTTAACTATAACCAAAAGTAGTTTAAGTTTAACTTGCATAGTACTATTTTCTCAGTTGTCTCGCTCTGTGAATCATTTACCAGCTGTTTAGAGTCGCTAGCTGCTTCACAAGGTGGATTCTTCTGCAAAGCGCTGCCAGTACGACCCCGTTCTGAGTTCCCTGTGTGTACATGACAGTTTATTCTAGTTTATCTATCCAAAACAAACACGATTACATGATATTTTGATGCAAGGAACAAGCTTAGAAATTATATAATTTATATACTGTAACATGACTTCACTGACACACCTATAATGCATATTACTCTTCCTGTATAGCTAACCACACAACAAGCATTAGCACCTTTGAAATGTACAAAAATATCAAAGTACTCTTTTAAAATAAACGGTTGTTATATATTCTACGATCTCATGTCTTATTTACCACAAGAATAAATAAATTTTGAATTTATTTTTCCAAAAACTGGATTTAAAAACTCAGTTTTGTCAGTATTAAAATGGTCTGAAGCGTCTGGGTAGCATAGCGGTCTATTCCGTTGCCTACCAACACAGGGATCGCTGGTTTGAATCCCCGTGTTACCTCTGGCTTGGTTGGGCGTCCCTACAGACACAATTGGCTGTATCTGCGGGTGAGAAGCCGGATGTGGGTATGTGTCCTCACTAGCGCCTCCTCTGGTCGGTCAGGGCGCCTGTTGGGGGGGGGGACTGGGGGGAATAGTGTGATCCTCCCACGCGCTACGTCCCCCTGGCGAAACTCCTCACTGTCAGGTGAAAAGAAGCGGCTGACAACGCCACATGTCGGAGGAGGCATGTGGTAGTCTGCAGTCCTCCCCAGATCGACAGAGGGGGTGGAGCAGCGACTGGGACAGCTCGGAAGAGTGGGGTAATTGGCGAAGTACAATTACCCAGATAGCAAAATTGCTGTGGCCTGGACCCGTCCAACACCCAACATTCATCTTTCTTTCATTCGGCCCACATACCGTGGGGAATGATGGCACTTGGGCGGTCCGCTCCTGTTTGCCACATCTGGGCCAGAACCAAGCCATAGCAATGCCGCATGTGCCACATACAGTGCATCCGGAAAGTATTCACACCCCTTCACTTTCCCCACATTTTGTTATGTTACAGCCTTATTCGAAAATTGATTAAATTCCTTTTTTTCTCATCAATCTACACACAATACCCCATAATGACAAAGTGAAAAAGGTTTTGTAGAAATTTTTGCAAATTTATTAAAAATAAAAAACTGAAATATTGCATGTACATAAGTATTCACACCCTTTGCTATGACACTCAAAATTGAGCTCAGGTTCATCCTGTTTCCACTGGTCATCCTTGAGATGTTTCTACATCTTGATTGGAGTCCACCTGTAGTAAATTCAATTGATCGGACATGATTTGGAAAGGCACACACCTGTCTATATAAGGTCCCACTGTTGACAGTGCATGTCAGAGCAGAAACCAAGCCATGAAGTCAAAGGAATTGTCTGTGGACCTCCGAGACAGGATTGTATCGAGGCACAGATCTGGGGAAGGGTACAAAAAAATGTCTACAGCTTTGAAGGTCTCGAAGAGCACAGTGGTCTCCATCATTCGTAAATGGAAGAAGTTTGGATTCACCAGGACTCCTCCTAGAGCTGGCCGCCCAGCCAAACTGAGCAATCGGGGGAGAAGGGTCTTGGTCAGGGAGGTGACCAAGAACCCGATGGTCACTCTGACAGAGCTCCAGCGTTCCTCCGTGGAGATGGGAGAACCTTCCAGAAGGACAACCACCTCTGCAGCACTCCACCAATCCGGCCTTTATGGTAGAGTGGCCAGACGGAAGCCTCTGCTCAGTAAAAGGCACATGACAGCCCGCTTGGAGTTTGCCAGAAAGCACCTAAAGGACTCTCAGACCATGAGAAACAAGATTCTCTGGTCTGATGAAACCAAGATTGAACTCATTGGCCTGAATGCCAAACGTCACGTCTGAAGGAAACCAGGCACTTCTCATCACCTTGTTAATACCATCCCTACAGTGAAGCATGGTGGTGGCAGCATCATGCTGTGGGGATGTTTTTCAGCGGCAGGAACTGGGAGACTAGTCAGGATCAAGGGAAAGATGAATGGAGCAAAGTACAGAGAGATCCTTGATGAAAACCTGCTCCAAAGCACTCAGGACCTCAGACTGGGGCGAAGGTTTACCTTTCAACACGACAACGACCCTAAGCACAGCCAAGACAACGAAGGAGTGGCTTCGGGACAAGTCTGTGAATGTCCTTGAGTGGCCCAGCCAGAGCCCAGACTTGAACCCCATTGAACATCTCTGGAAAGACCTGAAAATAGCTGTGCAGCGACGCTCCCCATCTAACCTTACAGAGCTCGAGACGATCTGCAGAGAAGAATGGGAGAAATACCCCAAATATAGGTGTGCCAAACTTGTAGCTTCATACCCAAGAAGACTTGAGGCTGTAATCACTGCCAAGGGTGCCTCAACCAAGTACTGAGTAAAGGGTGTGAATACTTATGTACATGCAATATTTCAGTTTTTTATTTTTAATAAATTTGCAGAAATTTCTACAAAACCTTCTTCACTTTGTCATTATGGGGTATTGTATGTAGATTGATGAGAAAAAAAAGGAATTTAATCCATTTTGGAATAAGGCTGTAACATAACAAAATGTGGGGAAAGTGAAGGGGTGTGAATACTTTCCGGATGCACTGTAGTATTTGCCAAAAGTGGCCCATATTTGTTTTGTGATATTTGGGCCATTTTCACCATTTACCACATGGGCCACTTCAGGGTCACATCCAGATGACATGTTGCTGAGAGCGCCGCATCTTTGCCAAAAAAAGGACCACATTTGATTTGGCATATTTGGGCCATATTTAATTATACATGTGGGCCACTTCAGGCTCACATCCATTTTGCCAGGGCCAGAAGAAGGCCATCAGTGCCACATCATTGCCTGAGGTGGCCCACATCCGGATGCTATCTGGGGAGGGGGGGGGGGAGGAGAAGGGGGGGGGATTTTCAAAAAAAAAAGTGTGGGGAAATCCATCCTGGTTGAAACCCTTTAATTAAAGAGATCATTTCATGAGTTCTCATCTTTAACCACATTTTTTCTTTTATCTGCCTCCTGTCCTGTTAGATTCAGATGCGCACTCGTTTTTTTTTCTTTTTGCTATTTTATTGTTCTGTATGTCAGAGTTAACATGCCACGTTTTAACCCACGAGTTTCCATGGAAACAAACTGGTGGCCAGTCTCCTCAGAGGCGTACTTTATTGGATTATCCAGACATTGCAGGTAAAGTACCAGCAGGTATACGGGTATCTCAAAGTATTCACATATACCGATTGTATACTGTATCCTAAGCAATACTCTGATAAATACACACATTACAAAAGTCAAGTTAAAATAGTCCCTTGTAGGAAAACTGTATGTAATGAAAACTACAGAATTGGCACAAACTTGTTTGCAAAAAAGAAAAAAAAAGAAAGAAAAAAAACTGAATAGAAACAGTTAAAGTACCATTTTGACATTTAGTTAAATGAAAAAGAGAATCAACTCACAAAGCTACAATTGTACAACCCAGATAAGTGTCACTAACTCTTCAGTACACATGCTGACAAAAGCGGACAAAAGCGTTTCGTGACACAAAAGGTAAACCGTTACCTTTCACAACAGAGACCGAGAGAGATGAAGGGAAAGCTGAAACAACACAGAGGACAGAAAAACCCACTAAACACATATTAACCGAGTCAGTCTGCCACAACCGAGCGAGAAGTGAGAGGAAAAGAAGGTGCAGGAAAATAAACCCAAAAAATAAAGAGAATCACCAACACATAACCACAGAACACAGCACGGACTGTTTCCCAGAAAGCCATGTGCCGGGACGCCGACACAAGCGTCCACATGGTGAAGGGCGTGTGCCATTTACATTCTACTCTATTTTTTTAAGAAAAGAAAAGGAAAATGTGTGTTCAAGGGAGGCCTGGCAGACAGAGGAGACTTGCATAGAGACCAGAGTTCTCTGCTGCGCAGCTGACTGACCTTACGGCAGTTTAAGTGAAGCAGCATCTGAGGATGAGGAGTCCTGAAGGATCGGTTCTTCTTGCTCTGAAACAACCGAACACCTCTACACCAGTTTAAAATGATAAAAAAGGGTCTCATAACAGTCCTTAAAGGAAAATCCCAATAAAATTCACTTTTTTGTACTTATTGTAGCTGCTATACATAAAAGTCAATACATTTCTTTATGGTTACTAAACAGTTTCTTTTTTGTTCAATGAGTCGAGTCTCCACAAAGGTAAAGAAAAATGCATTTGTATGGTTATGGCATCGCCCAGTTGCATGACATGGCGACAATTTCAAGACATTTGTATGGCTAGTTAATGCAATTAGTATTCATTTCATGAATTCTGCATTTGTTTATATGCACAGGAAAGCGAAATCATATAGACATTGATGAACTCTCCATCTTCGGACAACTTAAAAAAAAATTGACAGTGATAAAAACCACTGAAAGAAATTCTTGCAAAGTCAATTTCACTGTAAATTTCCTTTAAATATGCCCAACAGAGTGCAAGTGGGAGTGGGATTCATCACATGAACTGAAATTTCAGATCCCCCTGCTTTCTTAAAGAGCAACCAAACCCTGATCCACTTTAGTGAGTTCAGTAAATGTGGAAAAACAATCCGAGTACTGGGACAATGCTGGGATCAATGTCACACCCAGATAGCATCCGGATGTGGGCCACTTCAGGCAGTGATGCGGCACTGATGGCCTTCTCCTGCCCCTGACAAAATGGATGTGAGCCTGAAGTGGCCCACATGTATAATAGCAAATATGGCCCAAATATGCCAAATCAAAAGTGGGCCTTTTTTGGCAAAAATGCGGTGTTCTCGGCAACATGTAACCTGGATGTGACCCTGAAGTGGCCTGTGTAGTAAATGGTGAATATGGCCCAAATACCACAAAACAAATATGGGCCACCTTTGGCGAATATGTGGCATTGCTATGGCTTGGTTCTGGCCCAGATCTGGCAAACAGGAGCGGACCGCCCAAGTGCCATCATTCCATGCGGTATGTGGGCCGGATGAAAGTGTCGGGTGTGGGACGGGTCCAGGCCACAGCAATTTTGCTATCTGGGGAAGCATAGCAGGATAAACACAGCGGCTGCTAATAATGTTAATGGTGGGTTTGTTTGATTTAGGTGTGGCGATGAGTGAAACCTCATAATGAGTAAAAACTATTACTCTATATTTTTGTCAACGCTTACTCATTGCCACACCCAAATCAAACAGACCCGTTATTAAGTATTAGCTGCAGGTGTCTTTATCCCGCTATGCTAACATCACTTGGTATTAACATCAATCAGCCAAGCACTTACACACGACTTTCCACCTTCAGATACAATGAAGCATGAACAAAGCACAAATGAAGAACATTTGCAAACCAAAGCGGTGTAGGCTTCGGCCGCTCTTTGAACGGAACACTTGACACCCAGATAGCAGACACATTTGGGCCTAATCTGGGGCACTTTTGGTACTGGCAACTGTTGTGTGGGCCAAACGTGGCCCAAACATCCTAAGCCGGGCCTGACTTGGGTTACAACAAATGTTGTGTGGGCCAGACATGGCCAAAATGTCATGAACTGGGCTTGATTTGGGTTACAGCACATACTATGTGGGCCAGATGTGGGCCATATAAGGTGAACGTGTGGCTGAGTTGAGGCAGCCACACTCACCCTGTGTAAACGCCATCATTCAAGGCCAAATGTGGGCCATAAGATAACCGCAGATTTGGACCATATTTGGGCCAAAGATTCTTTGCTATCTGGGCATGCACCAAAATGCCCACACCAAGTCATGCTCCACCGCTTTAGCCAAGATGCGACAAACGCACAACAGTTTCAAGTCAACATCCATTGCATGTCACACAACGAACTCTGGGGGCCACCAAAAAAAAACCCCAAAAAAAAAACAGGTTCACAGCTTTTGCGTCAGAAGCCATAGCTTTGCAAATAATAGGACAGACATGATGAGAGAGACAAGTGATTCCAGTTTGAAGGGTCGGTGGCACCTGTGCACCGACCGGTCCCATCTTTGAGATGGTATTTAAGTATTAAAGCTGAGGTTTTGGTTGCAGTGAGCACCATAGGGATATACATTCTGCACTGCACCATGTTAAGTAGAACACATTACCTGTGGCAGGCGAGAACAACTCGTTTCTAAATGTATGTTCAAAAAGGAGAAATTGAAGTGCATATTGCTGTAGAGGTGAACACACAAGGGTTGCCATGCATAAACGGGTTAGTGGATGGATCTGTTGAAGGGACACCAAGTCACATTCAACTACCATGCTACTCTTTCGGGAAGAAGAAAAAAAAAATCCCTCATCATATTTTAACAGTGGGATAGTGGTCTGTCCTTCCAAAACAAACTTATTTTGTTGAAGGAATGAAATAACTCATTTGTTTAGAGTTGTTCTACAGAAAAACATTGCATACTATGTCTGTTTATTGTGAGGGTAGAAAAAAAAATGTAAGAAAAAAAAAATCATTGCAAGATGAAAAATGAAGTATTCATTTATATATATATTAAATTAGTGTGTTGATGATCAGTTGCTCCCTCAAAATTTAGTGTGGTCTTCTAGTATGAAATAAGAATTGTATGAAATACTGTAATCTCTAGCTAATTTCAGGGCTATTTTGAGGCCACCGTGGTTTTAGCACTGGTTGAAAATAGGCTCACCACATTCAGCTACTTGCAGTCAATGAAAACGTCGATGAAAACGTCCACTGTGTCAGGTGCAAAACATTAAATTTAATCTCTTTGTCTAAAAGTGCTTTCAGAAAAGATGAAAATTCTTCTTTTTTTCCGTTTTGAAAAACAGAACTGACCTCAGCCGACGGCCAACTACCACGGCAGAGGTTTCTCAAGTAACAAAGCCTGCGTGTCATCTGCAAGTCAAAGCAGGAGGGGGAGATTTGACACCCTTATCATCCACAAATAAGGGACGTTGGACTAGCCTCACGCTCTACATATTACCTATTCATTTCATGGGTTTCTATGGAGGTGCCCATCACAGCTGAACCTGCTCATTTTCATTTCAAAAACCTGCCGATGCTGCTCACCCCGCCAACCAACTTTCTTTAGTTTTACTCAAAATAAGCTACTCAAACATACTTGGACTCCCAAATGTCCCTTCAAAAAACGGGGGTGCAGAACATTCTCTTGCATTTTTTTTCTCGGCGCTGCATGGTGGAATACAAAAAAATAGAAAGCTCTTGGCTTGTTTGTGCCATGTTGCAGAGCTTTCGGTTCAAAGCATTTCAGGGCTGGCAGTGAAGCATGGCCGTTTCAATCTACATTTACAAAAACGCACCACATATAAAAAAATTAAATTAAAAAGAAATACTGGTAGAAAGGCTGAAGGCAAAGAGAATGGATTACAAGATCTGATATGTGACATTATTTTTGTGTGCGGAGCACTCCCGAGTCACAGAAATTGCACACATCCCTCTGTACCTACACGGTAAAGACGAACAACACACTTAAATACACATTTTTAAGCACAACATAATAAGAATACACACGTACAGAAGCGCGCTGCTTTCCCTTTCCTGACCACATGTTGAACGTTTCCCGTTTGTGTGTCGGTGACATCATGATAAGGCGAGTAGTTCTCATTTTGGCAGGTGCGGTTTTTTTGTTTCGTTTTTCATTCCGTTCTTCTTTGATATCATCTCCATTACTGTAACTGTAGTCGTTTTTATTTTTATTTTGCCATTGCCTTTTTTATCAAGTCTCCTGGCTACAAGGCTGCAGTTCTCTAAGGTTGCACGGTGGATTGGGGGGAGGGGGGGGGTCGCTGTCTCTCCATCCGTCGCTCTAGCTGCTGGACAGTCGATGATAAAAGTAGATGTAGCCCAAGTCTTTAGGAGGCCTTTCTGACAAACACACTTTGTGGTCGTTGTAGATCACCCACCTGCAGGAAGGGAAGAAATGGCGGTGGAGATGGTGTACCTTCAACTCTTCTCCGAAATAGCTGATACGAGAACAACAGATTCGTGATGAATTTAATCTAATGTGATTGAATGAATTTAATGTGAATGTAATTTTAATTTGACTCCAAAGACATGTAGGTCAGGTGAATTGGCCATACTAAATTGTCCCTAGGTGTGAATGTGTGCGTGTATCGGCCCTGTGATGGCCTGGCGGCCTGTCCAGGGTGTCTCCCCGCCTGCTGCCCAATGACTGCTTGGATAGGCTCCAGCATCCCCGTGACCCTGAGAGCATGATAAGCTGTTTGCATAATGGTTGGATGAATGAGTTTTTCAGCCCAATCAATTGATCAATCAATAAAAGAATGACATGACGATACCGGATCCTTTCTTCACAAACAATAGACACCGTACCTTCTTCAACATGACAATTTGGGGGGGGGGGGTGTTGCTTTTTTAAACAGCTAAATTGAATGTAATTTGACCAGAAACCCTGTGATGGGAACAGGCGACCACACGCCACAATTCAAATCCACCTTTATGTTGGTAACAATTTATAATGAGTGGCTGTTAATAGCAATTAATAAATATGTAACATGTGCTTATAACACACTTGTTAACATTAGCAGACGGCTTGAAAGTAGAAGAAAGAAGAAAGCCATTTTATTTTGTCATTGTAGGTTACAATGAAATTCGTCCTCATCATTTCACTCATCCTACTGTATAGGAGCAGTGGGCAGCTGCAGCACCCGGGGACTAACTCCAGCCCTTCTTTCCATTGCCTTGGTCAGGGGCACAGGCAGGAGTATTAACCCTAACAGTATAAATAACCATCTTATTGGTATGTCTTGTAATGCTTTATCTAGTGTCATCTTCGATTTTAATCTAAACTTAACCTCTTCCTCATAACACTCTAGACTAGACTATTTCGACCAAAAGATTTACCCTTACCTTATACCCACTTTCACAAATGACCCAAAGGTTATAATGCACACGTTTGTTGTAAGAGCTTATAAGGGCCCTATTACTCATTTATTTATTGGATCCCCCCCCCCTTTTCTCCCCAATTGTATCTGGCCAATTAACCCACTCTTCAGAGCCGTCCCGGTTGCTGCTCCACCCCCTCTGCTGAGCCGGGGAGGGCTGCAGACTACCACGTGTCTTCTCCCATACATGTGGAGTCACCAGCCGCTTCTTTTCACCCGACAGTGAGGAGTTTCAACAGGGGGACGTAGTGCGTGGGAGGATCACGCTATTCCCCCCAGTTCCCCCTCCCCCCTGAACAGGCACCCCGACCGACCAGAGGAGGCGCTAGTTGCAGCGACCAGGACACATACCCACATCCAGCTTCCCACCTGCAGACATGGCCAATTGTGTCTGTAGGGACACCCGACCAAGCCAGAGGTAACACAGGGATTCGAACTGGCGATCCCCATACTGGTAGGTACCGGAATAGACCACCACGCCACCCGGACAACCCCCTATTACTCATTTATTACTATTAACAGCTACTCATTATAAAGCATTACCTATTTGTCACACAATATGTAAATCCCTAGACCTCAACAAATTAAACTGAATGAACACAAGGTGTTGCTGATCTAGCCAGACACATACCTTCCCTCCTTCTTGATGTGACATACATAATGACCGGACATTGTGGATGCTCCCATGTGGCTGATGAAGGCAAACAGTTCATAACCTTAAAAAAAAGAAAAGAAAGAAAAACAGCATGAAATAATCACTTCATATGTAGAACCTGTGAAAAATACCAAAAAACAAAACACAAATTGCTTTTTGTAGCACTGATGTACCCAGATGTAAAAAATTGAATATGTCAATACAGACGGCGGTTTTACATCTATTATGGTATTTTTGAATCTCAGTCTACAGCTACTTATGATATCATGTAGTCGACTAACACTATCCATTAAATTCACTGGAAAATGTACATGCTAACCTTCTTTTGCAGCCCAGTAGAACCCTGTTTATCCAAACAATGTTAAAGGTTGGAAAAGCAATATGACAGTGCAATGTATTTTTCTTGAGATACATCTGCCCAGAAACTTGATAAACCACTCAATTTACATTTTCTTTGGACAGTTTTTCAACTTTTGGCAATAAACAATTATTTGCCAAACAGTTTGGTGAACAACTCTTCTCAGTTGTAGTAATAATAGTTTTAATTTTAGTATTAGTAGTGGTACTAGTAGTAGTAATAGCTTTAATAATAATAATAACTTTACTGGCGGCCTGTCCAGGTTGTCTCCCTGCCTGCTGCCCAATGACTGCTGGGATAGGCTACAGCATCCCCACGACCCTGAGAGCAAGATGAGTGGTTTGGCTAATGGATGGATGGATAATAACTTTATTTATTTAGCACTTTTCTAAAGCAATGTTACAAAGTGCTTTACAAAGAAATAAAATCAGACAAGGCAAAAATAAGAATAAGACCAAAATAGGAAGAGTAAAAATAAAAACAGTATGAATGAATAAAAAATACTGAATATTTGTAAAAGCTTTCACAAAAAGAAAGGTTTTGAGACAAGATTTAAAAGAAGCTAGAGACTTGGTTTGTATCAGTTCAACAGGAAGCGAGTTCCATAGTGTGGGGCTCTAACAGCAAAAGCCCGATCACCCTTTGTGACAAACCGTGACCTGGGAATAACCAGCAGGGCTCCATCTGCAGATCTTAATGGTCAAGAGGGCGTACACCAGGTCAATAAATCAGAAATGTATGGAAGAGCAAGACCTTTTAAGGCCTTAAAAGTGAGCAATGAAATTTTTAAATCAATTTGAAATATAACAGGGAGTCAGTGTAGAGAGGGAAGCACAGGAGTGATGTGGTTATACTTCTTTGTCCTGGTAATGAGCCGAGCAGCGGCGTTTTGTACCAACTGCAGATGGTGAACACACCCTGTGCTGATACCCAAGTAAAGTCCATTGCAATAGACAAGCCAAGAATAGATAAAAGTATGTACAACTTTTTGTAGGTCAGCAAGTGATAAAAATGATCTAATTTTGAAGATTAGCTTGAGCTGGAGAAAGTATGACTGACCAACATGTTTGATTTGATTATCAAAACCGAAGTTAGCATCGAATATTACCCCAAGATTCCTAGCAGCCTGCTTAAGACTACCTGAAAGACCAGCAATAAATTTTTTCCAGGATTTAATGTCAGAGAGGCAAGCTGTGAGATTTGATAGGGCACTACGATCTGTGGGTTTTAGTGGCATGTATAACTGAGTGATGTCAGCATAAAAATGGTAAAACACATCATGATTTTGAATGACCTGGCCGAGGGGCAGTATGTATATAGAAAACAGAAGGGGGCAAAGAACTGAGCCTTGAGGGACACCACAATTCAACTGAGCCATTGAGGAAGTAGAGCTACCCAGAACAGAAAAAGTTCTATTGCAGAGGTAAGAGCGTAATAAACTAAGAGCCAAGCCCTTGATGCGACCCAAGTCTCTAAGCAATGTAAGAGGATGCTGTGATCGACTGTGTCAAAGGCAGCACTTAAGTCTAAAAGAACTAAAATCGAGCAGTAACTCTGTCTGCGTCAGCAGTAGGTCATTAGTAACCTTAACTAGAGCTGTCTTGGTACTATGAAGTACTGTGCAACCTGACTGGAAACTGTTGAACACTATTAGTGTCCATAAAAGAAATCAATTGAGATGCAATTATTCTCTCCAGAACTTTGGATAAAAAAGGCAATTTGGAGATTGGTCTGTAGTTACTTAAGGACAGGGGATCTAAATTAGGTTTCTTCAGCAATGGCTGCAGTAGTAGTAGCATTAATAGCGGTAGCAGGAGTAGTGGTAGTAGTAGTAGTAGCAATAGAAGTAGTGGTAGTGGTGGACAGTTCCCTGATGTGAATAGGCACAATTCCATCCAAATGTTTAATGAATTTTAACAACCTTCAGAAACTTTTGGAAACAAATCGAATGCAAATAAAGTGGAATTCCATTAGCTTGATTAAAGGAAATTTTCACCACTAATCTGCGTGTCCAGTAAGTGCTGGTGATCTCTCTAGTCTTTTAAAACTATAAACGCTTGGAATGGTGGAATACATTTTGAAACAGAAATGGGCATTCTCCTGCTGAGAGCTGTTCTACATTGCCTACATGTACCAGAATGCATTGCGTGGGAGTTTTTCAATGTTGGAGATTGAAAAGCAAACATCTCAGACAATCAGACTTGTAATTCTTCTGTCATCCAGTGACTTCAATGGATGGTGAAAATAACCTTCTTTGCTCTAGTGTACTACAGCGATACAGATAACGCTGACAAATATATGTACACTATAGAGATGCCAACGCTATGATTAATACATGGAAATAAGATTGAAAATCTGCAAAATTTCCCTTTAAGTGGCTAATCAATCTTCCTGTGTTCTATGTCATAAGATACCTTCAAGTATAAAATAGAGGGTAAATGGTAAATGAAATGCATTTATATAGCGCTTTTCTAGTCTACCGACTACTCAAAGTGCTTTACAGTGTATGCCTCACATTCACCCAGTCACACACTGATGGTAGAGGCTGCCATGCAAGGCGCCAACCTGCTCATCAAGAGCAGATAGGAGTTCAGTGTGTTGCTCAAGGACACGTCGACACGCTCTCTGGAGGAGCCGGAGATTGAACCAGTGACGTTCTAATTACTAGAAAACCTGCTCTACCTCCTGAGCCAATTCGAGGGTTTATCAGAAATTTGAAAATTCAATTTCCATTGCTCTTTATCCCACAAACAAAAACAAAACAAAACTCTGCAAGGACTCTCAAGGATCATTAACCAAACCAGTGGGTAAGCAAACTTCCCTCCAACACAACTACAAGGCCTTTACATTCATTCAGACAGTCAGAAAAAAAGCCACACTAGGGCCGGAAGATAATTCGGTATTATCATTTATCTATCTTTCCATAATGGTATTGTATCAGAATGAAATGCGGATATTGTCACATCCTGGTACACACTTTTGTGGTCTAAATGAACGATAATGAAAATCTGTCACCTAGAATGACCTGAAAATGAGGTGTGAGGGAGTATTACTTGAAAATTAGTTTGAAACTTATTTTCTGTTTGATAACTTTCATTACGAAACAGTCCAATGTAATGAACCTCAGCTGGATTCTTAAACATGGTATGATTGCATATGTAAGCAGATATCATTATAGACATAGTGCATCAATATTGTGTAAAAATCCAAAATGACTATTGTGATAATTTCCTCATCACCAAGTAAAGCCATATTCATAACATGTGACCCCCCCCCCCCCGGTTGATGCTATCATGTCCCATTAACCACCAAAAACATCCACAAAAAACAAGTAATTCCATCAGCAATAAAAGTTGTTAATAAGCAGCATATCTACCAGTTTAACTACGCTTTAATTATATTGTTTAGCTGGTTGTCTGTCTTCAGGACTGTTTGTTGCCTGTTTCTGTTGTGTTTTTTATTGTTTTATTCCTCGAAGAAACGTGTTTATGTGATCGATAAAGTTTTTCCGATTCTGAAATGCAAACTGTTCCACCAATGTGGATCTTTTTTCTTTTCATAATTAGCTTTTGTTATTATGTAACTTAAAATTCACACATATAACTATCTTTGCACCTGTAAATACATCCTGGGTATATTTATCCTGACAAAAAGGGTAAAATGTTAATACTGACAGAATCGGCAGCTGAAATCGGATTGACGCAGCGCTACTCACGTCCCGGTCCGTCTTTGATCCGTGGACCAGAGGCGTCCCGGTCTGGGGACAGTGTGGAGTCACTGTGTGAGTTGGTGTTGGAGAAGGCGTTGTCATTGGGCTCTGTGTCGGCCATGTCTGACATGGCATCACTCTCCTCCTGCTCAGGGTGCGTGAAGATCCAGTCAAGCGCTCGTTCCAGGTTGTTGTTCTGAAAGATGAGCATAGCGCATGTCAAACATTAGCTGAGACAATTATATACAAATTTAAAAGTGTAACATAAAAATGTTAACATTCACCAATATTCAAAATCACAAAGGCAAATAACAATAAATTACAAGAAAAATTACTTTGCAGCTTTCAAGACAACGTGAAATGAAAACAGACTTTTTTTCTGACTTGTTAGCTGATTTCCCCACTCATATTATGCACCTACTCAAGTTATGGAAAAAAAAAACACAAAAATTTTATTTTTTACTTATTTTACATCAAAATCGAATCACTTCTACTTCCTCTAAAACAGACAAGTTTTTGTGATTGCATAACTAAGTCCCAGCAAGCGGGCAAGCAACATTCCAACCAATAATATCATAAAATGTTTTGCACCATCCTATCAAATCACATCCCTTCCTGTTTTGTCCCACTCTAATAGCCTGTTGTACTTGGAAATCCATAATCAATAATAATAATAATAATAATAGTAATAATAATTATTATTATATATATAGTACTTTTCTAAAACAATGTTACAAAGTGCTTCACAAAAAAGATAAAACCAGACAAGGCAAAAATAAGAGCAAGATTCAAATGAGTAAAAATAAAAATAGTATAAATACAAACAAATATCAAACATTTGTAAAAGCTTTCATAAGAAGAAAAGTTTTAAGACGAGATTTAAAAGAAGCTAGAGACTCGGTTTGTCTTAGTTCAATAGGAAGAGAATTCCATAGTGAGGGGGCTCCACCAGAAAAAGCCCGATCACCCTTTGTAACAAACCGAGACCTGAGAATAGCTAGCAGGGCTCCATCTACAGACCTTAATGGTCGAGAGGGCATATACCAAGTCAATAGACGGGTTTCCTGTTTACAAACATTACTAGGTGCGTGCGCAGCCAGGGGGCAAAACCGCTTTGGTAGCTCTCAAAAGATAATGAGATGCATAATCTTTTGAGAGCTACCAAAGTGGTTCAACAATGAAAATGTTAAACATTTTCCACCCATCCTTTTGGCGGTTTGTGCAGTTTATTGCACAACAACTGTATGTCATCACAGCTGTATCTGACCTCTATCTTGGTTAAAATCTCTGTGCTGTAGCTGCTTTCTGCCCCCTAGCTGCACACGCATCTCTGTGATGACGTTGCACGGAAACCCTCCAATAAATCAGAAATGTATGAAGGAGCAAGACTATTTCTACTACTACTACTACTACTACTTTTGGCTGCTCCCGTTAGGGGTCGCCACAGCAGATCATCCATTTCCATTTCTTCCTGTCTTCTGCATCTTCCTCTGTCACACCAGTAACCTGCGTGTCTTCCCTCACCACATCCATAAACCTCCTCTTTGGCCTTCCTCTTTTCCTCTTCCCTGGCGGCTCCATATTCAGCATCCTTCTCCCAATATACCCAGCATCTCTCCTCCACACATCTCTCCAAACTGTCCAACCTGAGCTGTCCCTCTAATATATTCATTCCTAATCCTGTCCTTCTTAGTCACTCCCAGTGAAAATCTTAGCATCTTCAACTCTGCCACCTCCAGCTCCGCCTCCTGTTTTTTCATCAGTGTCACTGTCTCCAAACCATATAACATAGGTGGTCTCACTACCATCTTGTAAACCTTCCCTTTAACCCTTGCTGGTACCCTTCTGTCGCAAATCACTCCTGACACTCTTTTCCACCCACTCCAACCTGCCTGCACTCTCTTCTTCACCGCTCTTCTGCACTCCCCGTTATTTTGGACAGTTGACCCCAAGTATTTAAACTCATATGCCTTCGTCACCTCTACTTCTTGCATCCTCACCATTCCGCTATCCTCCCTCTCATTCATACATATGTATTCCGTCTTGCTCCTACTGATTTTCATTCCTCTTCTCTCCAGTGCATACCTCCACCTTTCCAGGCTCTCCTCAACTTGCACCCTACTCTCGCTACAGATCACAATGTCATTTAAGGCCTTAAAAGTGAGCAGTAAAATTTTAAAATCAATTTGAAATATAACAGGGAGCCAGTGTAGAGAGGCAAGCACAGGAGTGATATGATCATGCTTCCTTGTCCCAGTAATGAGCTGAGCAGCAGCATTTTGTACCAACTGCAGATGGTGGAAGGAACCCTTGCTGATACCAGAATAAAGTGCATTACAATAGTCAAGCTGAGAATAGATAAAAGCATGTACAACTTTTTGCAGATCGGCAATTGATAAAAATGACCTAATTTTGGAGATTAACTTGAGCTGGAAAAAGCACGACTGAACAACATGTTTGATTTGATTATCAATACTGAGGTTAGCATCGAATACTACCCCAAGATCCCTAGCAGTCTGCTTAAGACTACCTGACAGACCACCAAGATTAGTAGAAAAAGGGCTGATGGAATTTTCAGGACCGAACAGAATGACCTCAGACTTATCATCATTAAATTTGAGAAAATTTTCGGACACCCAGGATTTAATGTCAGAGAGGCAATTTTTGAGATTTGCTAGGGTGCTAGGATCTGTTGGTTTTAGTGGCATGTATAACTGAGTGTCATCAGCATAAAAATGGTAGACCACATCATGATTTTGAATGACCTGGTCAAGTGGCAGCATGTATATAGAAAAGAGAAGGGGGCCAAGAACTGAGCCTTGAGGGACACCACAACTCAACTGAGCCATGAGGAAGTAGAGTTACCCAGAACAGAAAAAGTTCTGTTGGAGAGTTAAGAGCGTAATACATTAAGAGCCGAGCCCTTGATGCCAACCCAAGTCTCTAAGCAATGTAAGAGGATGTTGTGATCGATCATGTCAAAGGCAGCACTTAAGTCTAAAAGAACTAAAATCGAGCAGTCACCTCTGTCTGCAGTCAGCAGGAGGTCATTAGTGACCTTAACTAGAGCTGTCTCAGTATTATGAACTGCTCTAAAACCAGACTGGAAACTATTAAAAACAGTATTAGTGTTCATAAAAGAAATCAGCTGAGAAGAAATTGCTCTCTCCAGAACATTAGATAGCAAAGACAATTTGGAGATTGGCCTGTAGTTACTTAGGGACAGGGGATCTAAATTAGGTTCCTTCAGCAATGGGTGAATGACTGAATGCTTAAAACTGTCTGGAAAAGAGCCAGAGGCCAGAGAATTATTAAGAATTTGCAGAATAACGGGGCTGATAGTAGAAAATAACTCATTGAGCAGCTTAGTGGGAATGATGTCTAGGATACAGGAGGAGGGGTTCATATTGGAGACTGTTTTCTCCTACACTGAAATTGTAATTGGTTGAAACTGGGTGAAAGAGGCAGAATTAACATGGGGAAAGGAACAAATGCTAGAGCCTGGCTGGATCTGGGACCTAATATTCTCCACCTTATTTACAAAACGAGTGAGAAATTTTTCAGACAACTCAACATCGGGTTCAAAAAGAGAAGTGGAGGAACCATTAATAACAGAATCAATTACCCTGAAGAGAACTTTAGAATTGTGTTTATTTTTTTATGTTAGTTGAGAGAAGTACGCTGATCTCGCATCCTTAACTGCCTTCTGGTAAATTAATATTTGGTTTTTAAGGGTGTTATGTGCCAATTCTGACTTGTTGACCTTCCATTGTCATTCTGTTTTTCTATAGAGTGTTCTAAGGGCACGAATGATCATTCAACCAGGGGAGGTCATTTGATTTTTGTTTCCTAGTTTTAAATGTTGAAATTTGGTCGAGGATGACTAGGCACTGATCATTTAATGAATTTAATAATGCATCTGGATTGAGGGGGGGATAAAGAGGGATTAAAGGATGAAGAATTAAAAGCATCACAGAATTTAACTGTAGAGTTAGCGTTAAGAATGCGAGAGCATGTTTTAGGATAGTGACTAGGAGTAGCAAGCTGTAGTGGGACTTTGAAAATGACAGCTTTATGGTCAGATACAGCCATATCCACCACATTACAGAAGCGAAATATGCTGTGAAGCCATTTCACATTGTCTTTGATGACTTGTATCAATGCACCTTGTGGCATCCATACATCTTCGCTGATGACACTTTAACCCCACAGTGTCCAGCCATGTGGCAATAGGGCCAAGTACTGTACATTCAAATTATCATTCCAGTTGTGGACCCCCAAACACACCGGCTTAAGGTGTGTTCATTAATGTGTGTTCATTCAGCAGGTGTCGTGTTTTGTTGGAATGGAAACCTGTTGACATGTCTCTCCCATGGTGCATGAGTGGGCATGGTTCTCTCACTAATATACAGTGCATCCGGAAAGTATTCACACCCCTTCACTTTCCCCACATTTTGTTATGTTACAGCCTTATTCCAAAATGGATTAAATTCCTATTTTTCTCATCAATCTACATACAATACCCCATAATGACAAAGTGAAAAAGGTTTTGCAGAAATTTTTGCACATTTATTAAAAATAAAAAACTGAAATATTGCATGTATTCACACCCTTTACTCAGTACCTGGTTGAGGCACCCTTGGCAGCGATTACAGCCTCAAGTCTTCTTGGGTATGAAGCTACAAGCTTGGCACACCTATATTTGGGGTATTTCTCCCATTCTTCTCTGCAGATCCTCTCAAGCTCTGTAAGGTTAGATGGGGAGCGTCGCTGCACAGCTATTTTCAGGTCTTTCCAGAGATGATCAATGGGGTTCAAGTCTGGGCTCTGGCTGGGCCACTCAAGGACATTCACAGACTTGTCCCGAAGCCACTCCTTCGTTGTCTTGGCTGTGTGCTTAGGGTCATTGTCTTGTTGAAAGGTAAACCTTCGCCCCAGTCTGAGGTCCTGAGTGCTCTGGAGCAGGTTTTCATCAAGGATCTCTCTGTACTTTGCTCCATTCATCTTTCCCTCGATCCTGACTAGTCTCCCTGTTCCTGCTGCTGAAAAACATCCCCACAGCATGATGCTGCCACCACCATGCTTCACTGTAGGGATGGTATTAGCGAGGTGATGAGAGGTGCCTGGTTTCCTCTAGACGTGACGTTTGGCATTCAGGCCAAAGAATTCAATCTTGGTTTCATCAGACCAGCAAATCTTGTTTCTCATGGTCTGAAAGTCCTTTAGGTGCTTTCCGGCAAACTCCAAGTGGGCTGTCATGTGCCTTTTACTGAGCAGAGGTTTCCGTCTGGCCACTCTACCATAAAGACCTGATTGGTGGAGTGCTGCAGAGATGGTTGTCCTTCTGGAAGGTTCTCCCATCTCCACGGAGGAACGCTGGAGCTCTGTCAGAGTGACCATCGGGTTCTTGGTCACTTCCCTGACCAAGGCCCTTCTCCCCCGATTGCTCAGTTTGGCTGGGCGGCCAGCTCTAGGAAGAGTCCTGGTGAATCCAAACTTCTTCCATTTACGAATGATGGAGACCACTGTGCTCTTCGGGACCTTCAAAGCTGTAGAAATTTTTTTGTACCCTTCCCCAGATCTGTGCCTCAATACAATCCTGTCTCAGAGGTCCACAGACAATTCCTTTGACTTCATGGCTTGGTTTCTGCTCTGACATGCAGTCAACAGTGGGACCTTATATAGACAGGTGTGTGCCTTTCCAAATCATGTCCAATCAATTGCACTTACTACGGATGGACTCCAATCAATATGTAGAAACATCTCAAGGATGATCAGTGGAAACAGGATGAACCTGAGCTCAATTTTGAGTGTCATAGCAAAGGGTGTGAATACTTATGTACATGCAATATTTCAGTTTTTTATTTTTAATAAATTTGCAAAAATTTCTACAAAACCTTTTTCACTTTGTCATTATGGGGTATTGTGTGTAGATTGATGAGAAAAAAAAGGAATTTAATCCATTTTGGAATAAGGCTGTAACATAACAAAATGTGGGGCAAGTGAAGGGGTGTGAATACTTTCCGGATGCACTGTACATACTGTGTGCATGTGTTCAAGCTTTCAACATTCAATTACACTGAATCGACTGACCATATGTCTATAAACTCAAAAGTTCATATAAACAACTTAAACTCTATTATGTTAACCTTAGAAGACGGAAATATTTATAAACTGTTTTATAAATGGCACTGTCACTTATCAATTCTTGTGTATTGTATTTGTGTATGTGCGTTTGCGTGTGCATGTGTGTGTAGGAAAAAGGTTCTATTGCATGTAATATTTTGCGTCTCTTGTCATATCCTAAGACAAAAAAGTCTTTGAATAGGTGCAATGGTGAGACTATTTTATTTTTTTCTATCATTTCAGAAGAGTGAATGACCCCATGCTTCTTCTTCCCCTCTGTCTCAGCTCTCAAACTATTTCACAGAGTCTATTAAAATCTGGGTGGGTTATCCTTACAGGGCAGAAGTTCTCAGCCCCCTGCTTTTAGTCCAAAATAGAGTCGTGATTCATTGAGAAGGTCTGCATGAGGGGCATGTGGGGAGGCACTTGCGATGGCCGCTGCTTTTTCTGGCTGAGAAACTGAGGCTGAACGTTTCCTCCATTGCTCTTTCACTCCTCAATTCCCCTGGTGGTGGTGGTGGTGGTGGGGGGTTCTTTTTTTTCCAGATTCAGAGAAAATTTCAGATGGCTGTGATTTTTATTTTTTTTTTAGAGACATCGGAGACTTAACACAAGGATGTACCGGTGTCTATTTCAGTAGCTGGCTAATGATGCTGCTGATCTATTTTTGCTGATGGGGCAGGTTGAAACATGAGAATCGGAGGCCATTTTTAATTCACTTGAAATTGCCACCAATGCATTTACTTTGATACAGCATGGGCAAATACTGACTGCAAAGTTAGGTCTGCATCTGTTTCCAGATGTGTAAATTAGAAGGGATTATAGAAATGTTATTTGTGTGATGTATTCATTCAGCACCTAATTCCACTCAATCCCATTTAGGGTTGTGAGGGGGGAGTTGTAATTTATCCCAGCATGCAATGGGCAGACAGCAGGAAGATACCCTGGACAGGTCTCAAAAGTCCATTACAGATCAAATACATTTAATCACTCACAGTGTCTTTCAGGCCCAGTTCTAAAGAGGGGCCAAGCCCCCCAAGATGGGAAGGTAGCTATATTGAGATTCTGGACACGGGACCACCGCTGGACTCAGCTTTACAACAGTGTCTTACAGGACAACTGAACACGAGTGTCAGACATCTTTCAACAAGACCAATTTAAGCCAATTGTATTTGGAAAGTAAAAGCAAATG